>NW_026110514.1:0-27500 GCF_024679095.1 Eriocheir sinensis
TTCCTTGGTTGTAATTACTGTGTTGGGAAAGTTGTTATTTTTTCCCAGGCATTTACGTTTTCCTTGGCTGGCGTGCAGAGGGGGAGGGGGTAGGGGAGTAGGGGGGTAGGGAATTGTATATAGCCTGCGAGGAAAGGGGGAAGAGGGCGGTAAGGGAGGGAGGCATGAAGGGAGGTAAAAGGGGGAGGGGGGTTCTTTATGGAGACATCAGTAAGAGAAGTTGCTTTAAATAACTTTGACTTTCAATGGTAAGGGAAGAGAATACAGACCGGAGGAAAAAATAATTATGGCTGGAGAAAGTTCAAATGGAAGGCAGCGTGCGAAAGAAAATATGAAACGAGTGAGAGAGAGAAAAAAAAGAGAGCATAGGGATGGTGTGTGTGTGTGTGTGTGTGTGTGTGTGTGTGTGTAGAAAGATGCTGTAGTGGCACCGTGTATAGATAATCAAATAAGCTTCCAAATAGAGAAACAAGTAAAAGGATCAGTCTATTGTGTCTTTATAAGCGGAATTTAGCATGACGAGAGGAACCAAATGAGCGTCTCAGTAGAATAACAAGAAAGAGCACCAGGAAAATAAAATATAACGTTGTGATGACTGAATAAGATGTGATGGAAAATATGTAATCAAATGAGAGCCTGGAAAGAACATGAGAAAATAAGTGATCATATGAGAGTCTGAAAAAAAAACCAGGAGAATATTGGCAATTAAATGAAAGTTTAAAAAGAACGTAAGAAGAAGAGAGAAACACGTTACTACGTTTCATCAAATCATACATATATACATACAGACAGACAGACAGACGGAGGGACGGACGGACAGACGGACAGACGGACAGACGGACAGACGGACAGACAGACAGACAGACAGACAGACCCTCTAATTATAATACGGACGTGGGAGTCTTACTGGAAGGAACAAGTGTAGTGATTCTTCATTCCGTTTCTCAGGATAAATACTCGTTCACTTTAGAGCAGGATTAATGGAGGCTTTCACAGGAGAGAGAGAGAGAGAGAGAGAGAGAGAGAGAGAGAGAGAGAGAGAGAGAGAGAGAGAGAGAGAGAGAGAGAGAGAGAGAGAGAGAGAGAGAGAGAGAGAGAGAGAGAGAGAGAGAGAGTGTACCATAGGAAATAAGAGGAAGAACCGAAAACGAAGAGTAATCCTGCATAGCTTGAGAAGGAAGAGGGAGGGAAATGAGTGGTTGTGTGTCTTTGCATGTAGAAAGGAGGAGGAGGAGGAGGAGGAGGAGGAGGAGGAGGAGGATAGATGAGTGGACAAAAGGGAAGGAAGGAAAGGAAATGGAAGTTGAGTAGCATGAAAAGGAAAATGCGAAAGAGTGTTTGGAAGGAGTAAAAGGGAAGCATGGGAAGGACTAGGAGAGGGGGAAAGAAGGAGAAAGAAAGAATGAAGGAAAGAATGGAACGTAAAGTAGCAGGAAGGGACGGGAGAAGAAGTGCGGAAGGAAAATTATAAGAGGACGAAGGGACACAAGGAGATGAATGAATGAATGAAGAAATTAAGAGGGAAGTAAAAAAGAAAATAAGAAAGGAAAGGAAGGAAATAAAGAAGAAAGGAAGGATAGGAGGAAGAATGGAAAGGAAAAGAGAGGAAGGGAAAGAAAAGGAAGTTGCGAAGGAAAAAATTAAGGAAAGAATAAGAAAGGAAGAAAAGAAGAAAGTAAAAAAGAAAATAAGAAAGGATGAAAAGGTAGTAAGGAAGAAAGGAAGGAGATAAAGAGGAAAGGAAAGGAAAAGAGAGGAAGGGAAAGGAAAGGCAAGGAAAGGAGAGAAGGAAGGAAGGAAGGAAGTTAGGAAGGAAAAAAAATTAAGGAAAACACACCACACTAAAAAAAATTGACATCCCTTGAAAAACAGACCAATGTATAACGTACGTATCCAAGGAATAGGAGAGGAAAGGAGATTAAGAGGGAAAGAAGGAACGAGGAAAGGGTAACTCAAGTAGCATGCAGGGCCAGGAGGGGACGAGGAGGCGAGGAAGGGGGAAACACAGCAGGTTGAATAGGCAGACTTAGAGCAGTGGACTTATGTGTGCTAGGGAGAGGAAAATTAGCCTATAGGACGCGAAGGGTTGTCGGAGGGCTGTGGTTTAATTTATTTCATTTGCTTGTGGAACTGGCCAGCTGAGAGAGAGAGAGAGAGAGAGAGAGAGAGAGAGAGAGAGAGAGAGAGAGAGAGAGAGAGAGAGAGAGAGAGACCTGTGTTGATGTTAATAGGGAAATAGAACCAGTAGAAGCAGTATTAGTAGTAGCAGTAGAAAAAGGAAGAGTAGAAGGGAGGCAGCAGTAACAGTAGCAGTAGTAGTAGTTGTAGTAGTAGAAGTAGTAGATGTAGTAGTAGCAGTAGAAGTAACAAAAGGAAAAAGAGGAGCAGTAACGCAAGCAGAAAGACGAAGAGGATGAAAAGAATGAGGAGGAGGGGGAGGAGGAGTAACAGAGAGAGAAAGAGGGAGAGGAAGAGAAGAGAGAGGGTGAGAGAGAGAGCGGAGGGGAGGGGGAGGAGGCAGTAGGCATTAAGTCCAGCCGTAAAATATCACCATGTCCATTCATTAACTTTTGTGCTATTGTTTCTCGGCGAGACTCACAATACGTTCTCACATAACATTGCTGCGTTAATTGATTTCATTTTTCCTTCGCCTCTGTTCTTATTGCACAGTGTGGCGGTGGTGGTGGTGGTAGTGGTGGTGGTGGGGGAGGTGGTGGTGGGGTGGTGGTGGTGGTCTCTTTTTCTTTCCCTTTTCTTGCCTTCTAATTTTCCTTTTTCTGTGTCTGTCTGTCCGAGAATTCTGTTTACTATTATTTGTCTGTATCTGATTCTCTCTCTCTCTCTCTCTCTTTGTTCTCAGTTAAGGGCAAGTTACAGTTTTAATGGTGTTGATTCTACTCTTCTCCCTCTTTGTTTTGAGTTTTTTTTTTCTCGCCGTTTTCTCTTTTCTTGTTCGTGGCGCCGTGAATGTTTTTTGTGGGATTCCTTTTATTGAAGAGAGAGAGAGAGAGAGAGAGAGAGAGAGAGAGAGAGAGAGAGAGAGAGAGAGAGAGAGAGAGAGAGAGAGAGAGAGAGAGAGAGAGAGAGAGAGAGAGAGAGTTGTTGTATAGATGTCATGATCCCAATTGAAAAAAGCAGGATCTCTTACAGTGAATTAATTATGCTCTCTGCTCTCCCTCCTCCTCCTCCTCCTCCTCTTCCTCCTCCTCCTCCTCCTCCTCTTCCTCCTCCTCCTCCTCCTCCTCCTCCTCCTCCTCCTCCTCCTCCCCATCTCTCCCTCCTTTCCCTTTTCCCCTCTTCTCCCCTCACCATCACCACCACCACCAGCCAGTCCATCCTAAGCTGTCAGTTCACTTCTCTTTATTTTCAAAGTAGAATGATTACGTTCATGAGGGCTAAGTTACGTCTCTCTCTATATCTCTCTCTATGCACGGTTTTTCTTATTTTATCATTTTTCTTGTTT
Source organism: Eriocheir sinensis (assembly GCF_024679095.1). Taxonomy (NCBI): domain Eukaryota; kingdom Metazoa; phylum Arthropoda; class Malacostraca; order Decapoda; family Varunidae; genus Eriocheir; species Eriocheir sinensis. Next base: position 3,464 of record NW_026110514.1, read on the forward strand.
TCTGTCATCTGGTTTTCCTTTTTTGATGTCTGTGGGTGTTAGAAATGTGTTTAGTATTGTTTGTTATATGCTTTTCTTCTCTCTCTCTCTCTCTCTCTCGCTCTATATTTCCTCTTCACATTAGTCTCGCATCGGGCAATTTATTTCGCTTGCTTATGTCCGACTCTCATTTAGAACGGACGATTTTTCCTGCAGCTCATTTATCTGTCGCGTTCACGTCTGTAATTAAAAGCAACATTCACTGTAGTCCATTTTTCGCAGTCATAATGGGAATGCTGTTAACGTGTAATTTGTTATTTAATAAACAATTAAAAGCGAACGAATTTTATTACCCGCTATAATACAGTGTAATTAAGCGACACGGAGCCCCATTAAAAAGTATCTTAAAATTTGATTACCCAATTTGAATGTCCCGAAAGCGAGGTACCGTCATCGTCGTCATCATCATCATCATCATCGCCGCCACGGAGACGACGCCGGCCCTTGTTAATTGGAAAGTGTGTGTGTGTGTGTGTGTGTGTGTGTGTGTGTGTGTGTGTGTGTGTGTGTGTGTGTGTGTGTGTCTGTGTGTCCTTCCTCCTTGTCTTCTTTTCCTTCCTACTTTTCTTCTTTCCCTTCCTCGTTGTCTTCCTTCCCTTCCTTCTTGTCTTCTTTCCCTTCCTCATTGTCTTCTTTCCCTTCCTCCTTGCCTTCTTTTCCTTCCTACTTGTCTTCTTTCCCTTCCTCCTTGTCTTCCTTCCCTTCCTCCTTGTCTTCTTTCCCTTCCTCCTTGTCTTCTTTCCCTTCCGCCTTGTCTTCTTTCCCTTCCTCCTTGTCTTCTTTCCTTCCTACTTGTCTTTCCCTTCCTCCTTGTCTTCTTTCCCTTCCTCCTTGTCTTCTTTCCCTTCCTCCTTGTCTTCTTTCCCTTCCTCCTTGTCTTCTTTCCCTTCCTCCTTGTCTTCTTTCCCTTCCTCCTTGTCTTTTTTCCCTTCCTCCAGGTCTTCTTTCACTTCCTCCTCTTTCCCTTCCTCCTTGTCTTCTTTCCCTTCCTCCTTGCCTTCTTTTCCTTCCTACTTGTCTTCTTTCCCTTCCTCCTTGTCTTCCTTCCCTTCCTCCTTGTCTTCTTTCCCTTCCTCCTTGTCTTCCTTCCCTTCCTCCTTGTCTTCTTTCCCTTCCTACTTGTCTTCTTTCCCTTCCTCCTTGTCTTCTTTCCCTTCCTCCTTGTCTTCCTTCCCTTCCTCCTTGTCTTCTTTCCCTTCCTCATTGTCTTCTTTCCCTTCCTCCTTGCCTTCTTTTCCTTCCTCCTTGTCTTCTTTTCCTTCTTCCTTGTCTTCTTTACCTTCCTCCTTGTCTTCTTTCCCTTCCTCCTCCCTTCCTTCCTTGTCTTCTTTCCTTCCTTGTCTTCTTTCCCTTCCTCCTTGTCTTCTTTTCCTTCTTCCTTGTCTTCTTTCCCTTCCTCCTTGTCTTCTTTCCCTTCCTCCTTGTCTTCTTTCCCTTCCTCCTTGTCTTCTTTCCCTTCCTCCTTGTCTTCTTCCTCTTTGTTTTTTTTATCTCCCTCACTTCTTTACTTTCACTTTCCTCCTTTTTCTTTACCTGCTTGTCTTCTCTCTCTCCCTCACTTCTTCACTTTCACTACTCATCTTCCTTTCACTTTCCTTACCTACCTCACCTCCTTTGACTCCCTCCCTCCCTCCCGTCCCTCCTCATTCCCTTTACCCCTTTCCCTCCCTCCTCACTCACCTCTCCTTTACCTTCTTTCTCTTCGTCCTCTCTTCCTTCTCACTTACCTCGCCTCCTTTGCCTCCTTCCTCGTCCTCATCTCTCTCCCTCCCTCACAGAGCCTCACAATGCCTGCTAATAACTGGCGCTGCGTCACCTGGGCTGATTGCAAATTACAGGATGAATAAGCTGCTTCTGTTTCCTAGGATGGACTTCGATCTCCTCCGCCATTAACTGAGGAGGAGGAGGAGGAGGAGGAGGAGGGGGAGGTGGGGGAGGGACTGGAAGGGGGTTAAGTGGGATTGGGAAAAAGACGTATTGGGGTAAGAATGAAGAGGTCGAATGAAAGAGGAAGAGAGATAGAGGAAGCGGAGAAGAAGAAGGAATAGGAGAAGGAGAGAAAACAAAGAATCAAAAGAAGAGGAAAATAAGGTGGAGGAGAAGGAAAGAGGAAGAGGAGAGAAAACAAAGAATCAAAAGAAAAGGAAAATAAGGTGGAGGAGAAGGAAAGAGGAAGAGGAGAGAAAACAAAGAATCAAAAGAAAAGGAAAATAAGGTGGAGAAGGAAGAGGAGAAGGACAGAAAACAAGGAAGCAAAAGAAGAGGAAAATAAGGTGGAGGAGAAGGAAAGAGGAAGAGGAGAGAAAACAAAGAAGGAAGAGAAAAATAAGGTGGAGGAAAAAGAAGAGGAAAAAGAGAGAATTAAAGAAGCAAAAGAAAAAAAATAAGAGTTACAACAAAGAATAGAAACAAGAACGTGTAGAGATTGAGAAGAATGAAGAAGGAAAAAAAGAGGAGGAAGGAAGGAAGAGAAGGAGAAGTAAATAGCCCTCCACATCCCTCTCTCCCTCCCTCTCTCCCTCCCTCTCGTATTGGCGGTCGCTTATAAGAATAATATTTGCTTGTGTCGGATCAATGGCGGAGTCAACACCTAGAGAGGCTGTGTGACGGCGGCGGGAGTCCATCTTGCTCTGCCCACCACCAGCACCACCACCACCAACACGTTAAAGGAAAGGCGTGTTAGCAAAGCCATTCTCAGGGCGTTGAATATCAGAGAGGAGCAACGTAAAAGAGGAGAGTGTGAAGGAATACGGCGTAGGGGTGAAGATGAGAAGCCGAGGGGAGGAAGAGCGAAGAGAAGGAGAAAGAGGAGCGGCAGGTGAGGAGGAGGAGGAGGAGGAGGCAGAGCAGGGCGATGAAGGGGAAACTAAAAGAAGAGGGCAAAATGAAGGAGATGTAAGCCTGAGGGAATGAAAAGGGGGAAGAAGGGATTGCATAGAAAGAGGAGAAGGAAAAGTGAGAAGAGGAAAAGTATGAGGAGAAAGGCGAGTAACATTAAGAGGAGGGAGGATACATAGGAAGAGGAGGAGAAGGATGGAAGGAAAACATGGAAACACTGAAAGACCGGTAACAGTAAGACTATTGGCTCATGACGAGGCTACCCGCTCCAGTGATTTAATCTGCTCCAGTCACTTCAGTACGCGCAGAACAGATCAAGGCGCTCCGTTTAGTTAAGTGCAGTTTACTCCGGAGGCATCAAAGTAACGGTCGATACGATTTTCAAAGGGGGTTGTGGTTTCCGCACTTAAAAACTACTAAAGGAAGGTTGTTCCAGTGACGGATGACTCTGTTTCAGAAAAAAAAACCTGTTGATGTGCATACTAGATCACCTGGCTTGAACCTGTAGACCGTGATTTTTAGTTTTGTTAGTTTGGAACTCGAATAACTAAAAGTGATCGATGTTACTAAACTTTTCCAGGTACTTAAAGACCTCAATCTAAGCGTGTAAGAGTCTTTCTTCAGGGGGGGGGAGGAGGAGGACGCATATGAAAAATAATTGGATAAAGTAAATGTAGTTGGAATAAAAACAGGAGGAGGATGTCGAGAAGCAGGAAAAGGTGAAGGAAGAAGAGATGAAGTAGGAGGATGAAGAGAAAGAGAGGAATCAGGGCTAGAGAAGTGAGACGCAGTAAGCAGGAGAAGGGAGGAGGAGGAGGAGAAGTAGGAGGAGCAGAAGGAGGAGGAGGAGGTGATCCGGCAGGTGGCTTGTGGTGTAATGAGCCGTTTTGACTCTTGGTGGGTAATTAGTCTGACATGAGACGGTGAGTTAATTACTGGGATCCAAGCCAAGGAAATTGAATGGATTTGTCTTGTGTGTTGTAATCATCGTCCTGAATGCTGCTATCCAGGCCCTCAGCTCCTCGTCCTCGCCCTCGTCCTCGTCAACCCCTTTTGGCCTCGTTTTCCTCCTCCTCTTTCTTGTTTTCGCTCCTCGTTCTCTTTCTCGTTTTTTCCTTTTTGTTCTGTCGTTCTCGATCTCGCGTTCTTGTCCTCTTGTTCTCATTCTCGATCTCTTCCTTTTCCTCGCTTTCTTGCCCTCTCGTACTCCTTTTCCTTACGTTTTCGATCTCCTCATCCTCGTTTTTGTTCTCGTTCTCGATCTCGCGTTCTCGTCCTCGTGTTCTCGTTCTCGATCTCTTTTCCTCGCTTTCTTGTCCTCTCGTTCTCCTTTTCCTTACGTTTTCGATCTCCTCGTCCTCGTTTTTGTCCTCGTTCTCGTTCTCATTCTCCACCTCGTCCTATTCATTGTGTCCCCATCTTCTCCTGATCCTCCTCGTCCTTCTCATCTTCCTCCTCTTCTTCATCATCTTCGTCCTCCTTTATATTCCTCTTTGTCCTCTTCTTCCTCATCGTCTCCTCTTCGTCCTGATTCTTGTCCTCGACCCAGGCGCTCTTATGTACGACAATCTTGCATACATATACATACATACATATATACTCTGAGACATACCACCGCCCCTTCCCCCTCCCCCCCTTCACCAGTCCTCACCAGCCAGTCATTCCTCCACCAGTGTAGTCCTCTCTCGCTTACCTACCACAATTTTCTACTTCTTTTCCTCCTCTTCCTCTTCCTCCTCCTCCTCCCCCCCATCTCCTTTTCCACCACCCAAGGCTCCGGTCTCTTCATTGCCAGCCTCATTAACTAATTTATTATTCCCGATTTTTATCTCTTTGATTTTTCCCGCCGTGTCCGCCTCGCCGTGTTTGACTGTGCCCGCCGCCGCTGCTTCGTCTCCTTCAGGAACGAGGAGAAAAAATGTCAGACAGCTGCTTCGGGTCCCGCCTCACCTCGCCTCCCGTATTTACTCTTCACTTTGCTAAGAGTCATTAACCGTCATACGTATTCTTCCCACAACAGCCTACGGTGCCACAGCCAAGCTTCCCTGAGGTTAAGTGCGGAGGGGCCCAAGAAAAATACCCGCCAATGACTTTTTTTTTTAACCTCTCCCTCTTACTCGTCCTCTGCCTCTGCTTCTCTCTGTATCCCTCTTCCTCTCTCCTCTCTCTCTTAGTATGCCTTGCCTTCCGATCCGTTCTTCACATTACGAAAGAAGGACGAAAAAAAGAAAGGCATTTTGTTTGCAGGCAGCTGAACGCACCTCATTCGCCATATCCATTATGTAGAGGGCAATTAGCTCCGACAAACACTCGCAGCGTTCCTACTAATTCCGATTCATATTATCCGAGAAGTCAACAAGAGAGAGGGAGAGAGAGGGACGGAAGGGGGAAGGGAGAGAGGGGGGGGGGGAAGAGTAGGAGGAGGACGTAGAGGAGGAGGAGGAAGAGCAAGATGAGAGGTAGAGGAAAGAGGGAGATGAGTAAGAGAAGGAGCATGTGGAAAATGAGGAAGACGAAGAAAAGGAAGTAGAGGAGGGAGATGGAAGTGAAGGGGGAGGAAGAGGAGGAGCAGCCAGAAGCAATATCAACAGTAGCATTCGAAGAAGACGAAACGAGGGGAGTGAAAGGTGGAGGGAGGTGGAGGAGGGAGATAATAAGAAGAAAAAGATAATGAAAAGATGTGAGGATGATAGAGGAAGAGAAAACGAGGGAAATGAAAATAAATGAAATATGCATCTGGAGGCACATGAGAGAGATGATGAAAAAAAGGGACAGGGAAAGCAGAAGAGAAGGAAAGAGAATGATTGAGAATGGGATGGATATAAGAGAGAGAGATGCAGAGATAAAGACAGCGACGAGGAAAAGATGAGACACAGACGGGAAGGTGAAAAATGAGGCAGAGAAAGAATGATATGAGAAATACCTTTTAGGAAACGTGGAGAGAGAGACTGAGTGAATAAGGAAGAATAAGATAAAAGAGAAGAAGAAAAACGAGAAACAAATAGAATGGAGACAAAAAACAACAAAAAAAAACAGGGAAAGCTAAACCATAAGTAGACATGAATAGTGAAACATAATAGAAGAGAGAAATAGATAGAGGAAGAAAGATACAGAAATTAACAAGATGAAAAATGAGACAGAGAAAGAAAGAACATTAGAGTCAGAAACACAGAAACCAGAAGAAACAACAAAAAAGCAATACAGAGGAAAGATACAAGACAGATTGAGTAAGAGAGAGAGAGAGGGGCAGAGAACAGAGAGCCAGACAGGGATAGACAGTGACAGGGCGAGAGAGAAATTGGGAAGAGCTGTGGATACCTTCCTTTATTGCATCGCCTCGGTACCACCTCGGTTTGGGCCCTAATAAGACCCGCTCAGGACGACACCCCGGCCAGACTTCGCTCGCCGGGCCTCCCAGTAAACAAGACTTGAGTTTCATCGCGCCCGTGCCCTTAATCATCACGGAAAGTTGCTGAATCGAGTCCCCCCCTTTATGAGCTAGAGAACGAGGGCGGGAAAGGGAGGGAGAGGGAGGGGAAGGGACGGAGGGTTGGTGTAGATAGAAAACGGGTTAAGGTGGTATTTTGGTGCCTGATTCCCATTTTCTGTTTGCGTTTGATTTGTTTTTACGTTTTATTTTTTTTCTTGGTTACTTTATAAACTTTAGGAAGGATATTAAATGGAATCGAGTCCCCCCTTTATGAGATAGAGAACAAGGGTGGGAATGGGAGGGAGAGGGCTTGAGATGATAGAAAACGGGGAAAGGTTGTGTTTGCAGTCCCTCGTTCACGTTTCCTATTTGATTTTGATTTGTTTCTAGTTTATTTTTTGTTTGTTTTTTTAAATTTTGCTGTACTTTAACAAAAAAAAAAGGCGAGGTTGTGTCTGTATAGCCTGTATAGCCAAGTATAGCTTTATCAATTACTTATTTTGGTGATCTAATCCAAACGCGTTCAATATCCAAAACGTCATAACAATTCATCTTCAGTCATATGCATTAAGTTTACATACGAGTTAAAGAGTTTCTATATTGATTGGTTTGCCGACTGCTTGGTTATGATGTTTATCCTCCAACAGCGTGGCCTCACTTGATGGATCACTTGGGTGTCGGCTCCGACGTCTTGACACAACACAACAACACAACACAACCAGGCGGGACTTCATAGATCATTTTAGTAGCGGTGGTGGCTATTAAACAAACACAACACAACCGGTGGAACTTAATAGATCGTTCAAGAGGTGGTGGCAACATCTAGACACAACACAACTCAACATCGCACCAACCAACACAACAAAACACGACCTAGAAACACCCCTCAACACAACCAGGCGGACGGGGGGCAGGAAGGACCTTGATGAATCGTTCCGGTGGTGGTGGCGCCGTCTGAACACATGACAACACAACACAACACAACACAAGGCAGCGGGGCAATACATCACGTGACAGGTGTGTTGAAGTTACTAATGTGCCTCGATTCACGGCGGGACAGGGCGTGAGGACAATCAATACCGCCCATCAGCCCACAAAAGCCGATCCCGTGTCGCCCTAATAATGACTAATGCCTTTATGAATCACTATCTTCGCACCTCAGCTCGTGGCGTCCAGGAGGCAGAGGTCCTTGTCGTTTGTCACCCTTTGTGTCTCTTTTAGCCCCAGAGTGTGACCTCCACGTGTTGAAGTGGCTGCCATGTAGGGAATGAATTTATAATGTTACTTTCTTCCTTGGTGTTGCTTGGCGGTTAAATATTGGGATGTTTTTTTTCTGCTACTTTCGTCTCGTTTCTTCAGCCCCAGAGTGTGAAGTGGCTGCCGTATGGGGAAGTGTTAGCCAGGGTTTAGAATGACTCAATAAATATTTCTTTCTCCCTCGTTGTTCCCGATTTGCCTTCAGATTTTGGATAATATTCGTTCTGCTACTTTCGTCACCCTAGTTTTCAGTACCCGAGTGTGCCCAGCGTACTGAAGTGGATTGAGTTAGTGGTGGGTTGAGTTAGTTGAGTTAGTGATGGGTTGAGTTAGTGGTGGGTTGGGTTAGTTGAGTTATAGGGAAGTGTTAGATAGAGTTTGAAACGACTCTATAACTTACTTTCTCACACACTCCACCTGCCTTGCTCTTAGGTATTGGATAAAGTTCTTTCTGTTCCTTTCGTCACCCTATTTGTCTCTCAGCCCCAGAGTGTGACCACTACGTACACAAGTGACTGCCATTTAAGAAGTGTTATTAAGGGTTTGGAATGACTTTATTACTGTTACTTTCTCCCTCGCTGCTGCTTTGCCTCTTGGTATTGGATAATGTTCTTTCTGCTACTTTGGTTACACTGTTATTAATCTCCTTCAGCCCCAGAACGTGACTGCTGCGGAAAGAAGTGTTCCGTGGAAGCTGAAATGACTATATTTTTTTACAGTAATGGAAGCGTTTGAAGAGGAAAAAAAAGCAAAACCGTCCACTCCTGTAAAAAGAAGACAGCTGAAATGACAGGAAGAGAGGGTCAAATTCGGTCTTTTAATTCATTTCTCCCTGTTGAAGATAAAATGGAAGAGGCTCATTGTGTTGCTAATTTTTTTTTTTATCCTAGTCTGTCTTTACTTCCAGTCAAGAGTAAGACGTATAAAAAGGGATGATTAGGGGACAGTAGTATACCCCTCTATGATAATTATTACTTCTTGCCTCCTATGTGTATGCATGTTGAAAAAAGGTTGATTGTGATGTCCTTAATCTTGTTACGAGATTGTCTTTAGCTCCCACGATTGAATAGCGTGTGAACAGATTGCTTAAGAAATATATTTAACAATTACCTTTTTGTGTTGTTTAATTTACCTGACTGTCTTTCTTCTTTCAGGTATGAGATGGTGTCCTCTTTCCGTCTCGTCTTCAGATATCCTACGTCCGTGCTAGGTAAGGAAGGATTACACGTTAGGCTTCAAGTGATTATTTCCTTCACCTCTGTAACACCTTCTCCCTCAGGTAGACCAAATCAATTACTTTCCTCTACCCTCTAGTTTTGCCTTCAGGTAGTTACGTCAGTGTTATTTAAGATGAGGTTACGTGGATTCATTAAATAACTCTCTCACCCTCCACCTATAAGCACCTTGGCCTCAGGTAGACGAGATTAATCAATTACCTTCACCCTGCTGCTTCCTCGCCTTCAGGTAGTCAACGTGATTGTTAGGTGAGGCAGGGCTGCGTGGGAAGGCTTCGATTGACTCCTAACCATTACCTCCATATTAATAAACCTTGACCTCAGGTACACGAAATCAATATGTAACTAACCTTTTTGCTTTCTCGTGTTCGGGTAGGTTACAAGATTGTTAGGTGAGAAGGAATTACATGGGGAGCTTCAATTGACACTTACCTGTACACCTCTCTTACATATCGTCCTGAAGTAGAAGAGATTAAAGATAATATATGACTGTTAGGTAAGAGAGAATTACATGGGGAGCTTCATTTGACACTTACCTCTCTATCTCCATCATAACATATCGCCCTTTGGTAGACGAGATGAAAGATGAATCAGTTTCCGGGTATCTTACATGATTCTTAGGTGAGAATTTTATTAGGAACTTCAATATTGACACTTACCTCATCACATCTCCTATAACATATTGTCCTCAGGTAGGATAAAGATGAATCGGTTATTTTTACCTTCCTGCTTCAGTGCCTTGAGGTGGTCCGCGAGTGTTAGGTTAGGGAAGATTGCATAGAGGGCGCTGAGTGACTTTCTTAGCAATTACTTCCAATAACACCTTTCCCTCAGGTAGACGAGATAAAGGGTTAACGCATGAATCCTCTGCCCCCCGAGAGAAGGTATAACAAGTTCCTCTGTGTTGGGGAGCTTTGAAAGAGACGTAATTGCTAACGCGAATGGCAAACTCGTCAAAACTTAAATTGTTGTTTCTTGAGAGGGCGAGTAAGAGAGAGAGAGAGAGAGAGAGAGAGAGAGAGAGAGAGAGAGAGAGAGAGAGAGAGAGAGAGAGAGAGAGAGAGAGAGAGAGAGAGAGAGAGAGAGAGAGAGAGAGAGAGAGAGAGAGAGAGAGAGAGAGAGAGAGAGAACTGAACGACACTTCTTTCCAGTATTGCGTGTAGGAGAATGAGAAAGGGAGGAGGAGGAGGAGGAGGGAGGAGAGATGAGAGAAGTGAGGGAAAGGGAAGGGTGAGGGAAAGGAAGGACAGAGTAATGGAAGGGCAAGGCAAGGAAGGAAGGGGAGGGAGGGGAGGGAAGTGAGGGAAGGGGAGGGGGGAATGAGAGGACAAAGTGTGAGCGTGTAGTATATGTGAATGTAGTTTGTGAAAAGTGCGTTCCGATTAGATTTAGGGAAGAAAGTGTGCACGTGTCTGTGTGAGAGAGAGAGAGAGAGAGAGAGAGAGAGAGAGAGAGAGAGAGAGAGAGAGAGAGAGAGAGAGAGAGAGAGAGAGAGAGAGAGAGAGAGAGAGAGAGAGAGAGAGAGAGAGAGAGAGAGAGAGAGATTTACATAGATTTACATAGAAAATCAGACCACACAGACCCCATGGTCCAGACTTGGTGGTCTGTCCTTAAACCTAAGTGATTTTACATTAATCAGAAGCCTCCAAAACGTTGCATTTCTACTCTAGTTGATATTAAGTTGAAGGAAGTGACGGTCGAGCTTATTTTTGAAGGAGTCAATCGTGTTACACTGGACCACTGATGGTGGAAGCTTATTCCATTCTCGCACTACAACGTTGGTGAAGAAAAATTTGGTGCAATCTGAATTTACTTGTCTACATCTGAGTTTTACGCCATTGTTCCTCGTGCGCAGACTGTCATCGATCATAAACAATGTTGATCTGTCTACATTCGTGAAACCATTAAGTATTTTAAAACATTCGATCAATTTTCTCGAGGCGACGTTTTCAAGAGAGAACATGTTAAGGATAGAAAGTCTTTCTTCGTAGGATTTGTTGCGCAAGGAAGGGATCATTTTCGTTGCCCGACGCTGAACACCTTCTAATTTAGCAATATCCTTGCATGGTGGGGGACCAAACTGTACCGCATATTCCAAGTGGGGTCTGACTAAACTGTTGTAGAGCGGGAGTATTACATCTTTATTCTTGAATACAAAGTTTCTTTTAATGAAGCCCAACATTCTGTTCGCTTTATTTGCTGCATCGATGCATTGCTGTGAGAATTTGAGGTTTGACGCGATTTTGACCCCCAAGTCTTTGACGCATTGAACGCTTTTGAGTTTAACGCCGCGCATTTCGTATTCGAACTTCTTATTCCTCGTTCCAACTTGAAGGACCTGGCACTTGTCTACGTTAAAGGGCATCTCCCATCTATCCGACCAAGCTGAAATTTTGTGCAAATCCTCTTGGAGGCTTTGCCTGTCATCGTCAGTGAGAACCGAGTTACCATTCTTTGTGTCGTCTGCAAATTTAATAATGCGGTTATTGAGTCCAACATCCACGTCGTTGATGTAAATAATGAAGAGCACTGGGCCAAGGACTGAGCCCTGAGGGACGCCACTAGTGACAGGCGCCCACCTGAGTTAAATCCGTCAATCACTACTCTTTGTTGTCTGTTGCTCAACCAATTCGCGATCCATTGGTTTACTTGACCGTCAATACCTATTTGCTTTAATTTGTAAAGTAATTTATGATGCGGACTTTATCAAACGCTTTCTGAAATCAAGATAGACTACGTCCAGTGATTTGGTTACGTCAAAAACAGTGAAGAGGTCGTTATAAAAGGTTAATAGGTTTGATAGGCAGGATCTTTTGTTTCGGAAGCCGTGTTGTGAGTCCCCAATCAATGAGTGGCTTTCAAGGTAACTCACAATTTTGTGTCTAATTATGCCCTCAAGTAGCTTACCTACAACCGAAGTTAGACTAATGGGCCTGTAATTACCTGGTACTTTTTTGTCTCCTTTCTTGAAAATCGGTGTCGTTAGCCTTTTTCCAATCTGAAGGGACGATGCCTTGTCGCAAGGACATATTGAATACGGTTGTGAGGGAGGAGAGTATTTCGCTCTTCGTTTCTTTCAGCAGAGTTGGATATACTTTGTCAGGTCCAGGACTTTATTTGTTTTAAGTGAATGGAGAGCTTTAAGGACTTCATCGGTTGTTATTTCAAAATTAGTAATGCATGCTCGAGGATTTACAATAGTACTGGTGTTGGTGGTAGCGAGAGGAAGACTGTTAGTATTAAACACCGAGGAAAAGTAATTGTTTAAGAGGTTTGCAAATGTTGGCTGTCAGTCACTAGTGCACCGTCGCTGTTTGTTAAAGGTCAATACCACTTTTGATCGCCTTTCTGTTGTTTATGTAACTGAAAAAGATTTCGGGTTATTTTACAGTTGGCTGCAATATTTTCTTCATATCTACGCTTTGCCTGACCTACTAGTCTTTTTACTCGTCGCCTGGCATCATTATAGAGTCTAATGTTCTCGGGCGTGCTTTGTTCTTTCTTTAACCTGTAAAACAATTTTCTCTCATTGACTGATTGTTTAATTTCGCTATTAAACCACGGTGGGCTTTTATTAGTGTTAATTCGCTTCTCGCACAAGGGGACGAATGTGTTCTGCTGAGTGAGTAAGTGATTTTTAAGGCTTAGCCAGGCTTCCTCTACGTTGCCGTCATCTGATAGTTGTATTTCTGTTAGTTTTGTCGGATTTCTATGAAGTTAGCTCTTTGAAATTTGGCAAATTTACTTTTTTTTCAGTCACTTATTATTGAGCTTTAATGTCGACGCGCACTAATTTATGATCGCAAGAACCGAGGTAAAAGAGAGAGAGAGAGAGAGAGAGAGAGAGAGAGAGAGAGAGAGAGAGAGAGAGAGAGAGAGAGAGAGAGAGAGAGAGAGAGAGAGAGAGAGAGAGAGAGAGAGAGAGAGAGAGAGAGAGAGAGAGAGAGAGAGAGAGAGAGAGAGAGAGAGAGAGAGAGAGAGAGAGAGAGAGAGAGAGAGAGAGAGAGAGAGAGAGAGAGAGAGAGAGAGAGAGAGAGAGAGAGAGAGAGAGAGAGAGAGAAAGAGAGATTTTCTTCAGTTCCGGTAAGCGCGTGGATAATCGTAAATGTACTTCAAAAAAAAAAAAAAAAAAAACAGGTGAAAAAGAGGAAAAAAAAAAAAAAACCAGTGACAAAAAAAAAAAGTATTAACGAATGTAAGTAATAATAATCGTAACTGTACATGCTGGTTCAGCAAGTGTTAATAACGTAACTGTAGCGAGAAAAATAATAATAATTGATATGTTATTATTGCAAGTTATTTCAATTCTCCCAAGTAATAAGGGTTGGTAAAATAAAAAAAAGGAGAAAAAGAGAAAGTGAGAGAAAATATATATGAATTATTCTACACTGCCACCAACACTACCACCACCACAACCACCACCACAACCACTACCACTACCACTACTAACCAACACTACCTCACCACCACTATCACCACTACAGTCACTACCATCAACAACCTAACCACTGCTACCACAACCAAAACCACCACCACAACCACTACCACCACTAACCAACACTACCTCACCACCACTATCACCACTACAACCACTACCATCAACAACCTAACCACTGCTACCACAACCAAAACCAGACACAGCAAGAGAGAGAGAGAGAGAAACAGAGACAGACAGAGGGAGGGAGGGAGGAGGGGAGGAAGACGGTCGAGAAATATGAATACCTCCGCCTAATCAAAAAACATTATAGCAATTATGGCTGTTGTCGGAACTTGTCTGTGAAATTACACCTCCACATCACGAATACCTTCCGCACGGCCGCGCCTGAAACACTGCCCGCCAGAAATTAGGGTTTTGTGTGGTGATAGTCGAAAGTTGGCCGGACGGGGAGGGCGGGAGGGAGGGAAGGAGGGATGGAGAGAGAAGAAGGGAGAGAGAGAAAAAGAGGAAAGGAATGAGGGAGGAAAAGAGGGGTGGATGCTAAGGGAGAGGGACAGAAGAGTGGGAGAGCTGGAGGAAGTGTTGAAAGTGGAGTAAGAGAGGGAGAAAGAGGAGGAAGAGTGTGAAGGAGGGAGTGGGAATGAGAGAAACAGAGGACTGGAATGAGAGAGGAAGTGGATGCTAAGGGAAGGGAAGAGAGAGAGAGCTAGAGCAAGGGTTGAAAGTGGAATTAGAGAGGGAGAAGGAGGAGGAAGAGAGCGGGAGGGATGGAGGGAGTGGGAATGAGAGAAACAGAGATAAGGTATGAGAGAGAAAGTTGATGCTAAGGAAAGGGGAAAAAAGAGAGATAGTGATGAAGGAAGGGAAGTAAAGAGATAAAAGAGAGAGGGAGAAGATGAGGGGGAGAGGAAAATGGAGGGAAAGAATGAGGGAGAAAAATCATAGGTGAATGCCATGGGAACTAGACATCAGAGAAAGAGACGGGGGAAGGCATGAAGCTGGGAGAGAAGGGGTGGAGAGAGGTATAGAGAGGAGGGAGGTCAGAAAGATGGAGGAAAGGAATGGGGAAGGACAGAAGGGAACAGAAGAAGAAGGGATAAAGGAAGAGTGGAAGCTGGAAGAGATGGAGATGGAGAAAGGAGGGAGATGAGAGAGAGGGTTAAAGTAAGGAGGGAAAGAAGCAGATGAATTGAAAGAGAAAGAAAGAGGGGGGATTGGTTTTAGATACTTTACAATGATCTGAGGGACGCATAAAAGACGAAAAAAAGGGAAAAGGAGATTGTGAGGGATACGAAAGCAAAAAAAAAAAAAAAAAAAAAAAAAAAAAAAATAATAATAATAATAATAATAAAAAAATTAAAATGCATCAGTAGCTTTTCCTCTACATTTCTATACATACAGGAGTGTCATGTATAGTTATTAAGTCTGTCAATTTGTCTGTCTTCCTGTCTGTCTGTCTGTATGCCACTGTATCTGTCAAATCGTCTATTTTTGTCTGTCTGTGTATCCGTATATCCGTTCTCTCTCTCTCTCTCTCCTCCATTCCTCCTCCTCCGTCTCTCCGTCTCATTACTGTGTGCGTCGAGTATGAAGTGTCAAACAGCAACAAAAAGAGGAAGACTGAACAAAGCGGGGAGACGCAGGATATTACACAGCAGCGGGCGGCATCCACAGCGCTGACTCCTGCTGTCGGCCCTCGGAAAGTTTTATTGGTTGCGCTGGAATTGAAGTGGGGGAGTCCAAATCGCAGGCATGGTGGTGCTTACTTGGTGTGTGTGGGGGTGTGGGGTAGGGGAGGCAGAGGGGGGAGAGGGGGGAGAATGCAGTATGTAATATGTGATGGTTTGATGTGGTACTGAAATGAAGGTAGTTTGCGTGGGTCTGCTTATGGTTAAGTTGAAGTGGAGAGTTCCGATTGGAGTGTGTGTGGAGCTGTTTTACTTGGCGTCCGTGTTGGGGGAGGGAAGAGTTGGTAACGTTGATGTGGTCTGTTAAAATGAAGGAAGTTTGCGTGGGTCTGCTTATGGTTAAATTGAAGTGGAGAGTTCCGATTGGTGTTAGTGTGGAGCTGTTTAACTTGGTGTCCTTGTTGGGGGAAGGAAGAATTGGTAACGTTGATGTGGTGTATTTAAATTAAGGCAGTTTGCGGTGGTCTTCTTGGATCCTTTGTGCCAAAATTGATGTTAGGAGTACAGTGCGCAATCATTATGCAGCTGACGGTGAGATGAGACGTTATCGTATAGCTTTTGAGGTATTATGTCTAGTGATTGTAGGCAGTATGTGATGGTTTACGTTCTAATTGTCTTAAAATTAAAGGCATGAAGCTGGGAGAGAGGTGGAGAGAGGTAAAGAGAGGAGGGAGGTAAGAAAGATGGAGGAGAGGAATGGAGGAGGACGGAAGGACAAAAGGAGGGATAAAGGAAGAGAGGAAGCTGGAAGAGATGGAGATGGAGATGGAGAAAGGAGGGAGCCAGATCGCCATCAGTATACTCTATTTTATTCGGTATTTGTAAGCATTTTTATTTTTTTAGTGTAACGAAATAAGCGAAGCGTAAGTTGCTCATTTACTTGTAACGTGTATGGGTAAAGGAAGCTGTGATCGCATTGTGTCATTGTCTGGTGTCAATACATATTGTTTCACCGCATTTCGTGGCGATGAAAATTTTTATTAGGTTTAGTAGGTTTAAAAATTTATCCTAATGACATGATGGAAAAAGAGATGTCATGGATTTCAACTAACGAATTAATGGAGCCACTATGTTCCTTTGTTAATTGATATTTCTAAGGGGAGAGGAGCCGTGATGACGTTTGGTGTCTTGCACTAAAGGCGGAGTTGCCCAAGGGAGAAATGGCCTTGATCATGTTATTTTGATGTCCCGTATTAAAACCAGTGAATGGAGTCTCTCGCGACGCTCGTAATTACGCTCCAAGATGCTCCTCAGCGCGGAGATATAGAAGAAAAAATGTGACAGGGACACCGATTACTGCTTGGGGCCGCGGACGTCTTAACAATGCCGGAGCGGGCCAGGGAAGGTAGAGGGGGGCAGGGGGGTTGGGGATGGCTGAGGAGGGTTCGAAGAGGAGGGATCAGAAAGGGGACAGAGAGGGAGAAGGGGGAGGGATGGAGGTCTGAGATCAGGGGAGGCCGGGGAAGAAGGCGAGGGACAGAGGGGATGATAGGGAGAAAGAGGAGAGGAGAAGAGGATGAAGGGAGGGAGGCAGAAGGAAGTGTGTGGGGAGCAGGAGGCGTGAGGGGGGGTGAGGGTAGGGGGGCTGTGGAGAGCCTTTTCATGACCACCCGCACACAAGATGATCACAGTCACACATATTACGGAAGCGAAGACTGGGAGATGATGATCCGTCCTTTCTTTCGCTGCGGAGACTCGCACTTCAGACCCGGGGGCGCAGGGGCGAGGGTGGGCTGGCGCGGGGGCTCATTGTAGACCCAGGCGCCCTCTGTCCCTATTCGAGACATCAGCGGTGATTCACAAAGGATTACAACATTCCCACTCGTCCAGGTGCATCTCCCGCTAATAATTGCTGATCCATTCTTCGGCGGCCGGGACTCGCTGATGGCTGGGAGGGCCGCTGGATGGACTGAAGAGAGAGAGGGAGAGGTGGAGGGAGGGACAAGAGGGAGAAGGCCGGATTAGCTGACGAGACCTTGGCTGAATGGATACAGGCGTGCCGGAACCCGTCTGAGGGAGCGAGGCCGGATGAAGATGTAGATGAATGGGCATTGTGTGGCCGAAATTGGTGTTTGAGAATACTAATCTTGGTGGGGTTAGGCTGGGTTTAGCGCAACCTATTTATTCCCATTACTGAAAGCCTTGAAGCGTGTGCGTATGTGTGTGTGTGTGTGTGTGTGTGTGTGTGTGTGTGTGTGTGTTTATTGCTCTGAAACGCCCCAAAACAGCGAATAGGAAGCATAAACTTTGAAACACTGAACAGAGAGCAAACACGAAACCAAGGAAAAAAACACCATTTCAGAGGATTGTTTTTCTTTCCAATATGAATGTTTGTTTTGAAAAGCGCGAGAGTGTGCGATTTATTCACATTAATCGAAGATCCAAAACACATTACTTGCAAACCTATCAAAACCTGATTTATCGAACTGATGACACAATACAACTAGTGACCAACAATGATTAGAACACACCGACAAAGCTTTTATTTTAACGCTTTCTGTTTTAACTCTTTCCACGTTTCGGCTTTCAAGACAAAAGTACCTATCGAGAGGCATATGCAGGAGATAAAAGTACAACATCACCTTTTATTAATTTTCTCCGCGTGAAAGACAAACACCATTTCACTATCCCTCTCTTGCGTTTGTTCACCAGGCAGTCTAATTAATATAAATGCTGTAAATATATGTATGCGTGTATGTTTGTATGCTTCTCTGTAATCATGCATGAATACAAGCTTGTACTTTATCTAGATCTTTTAACGAACTGACAGACTTACTGGTGAATTTAAACAGCCGTAATGAGTGGAGGGAGATTGGTGTCTGTTTGGACTTAAAGAAACACACACACACACACACACACACACACACACACACACACACACACACACACACGCACACACAAAAAGGCCCAAACACACAACCCCAACCCAAAACACAAAAAAGCAAAACGCGTGCTAGATAAATCATTACTTCCCATATTTTTTCGTGTATGCGCCGGAGCCCGATGCAGATATGAAGCCTTTTGGTATTAGCTAATGTGTGTGTGTTTGTTTTGGCCAAGGATCAATATGCCAACAGGGGATTATGGTGCGGTGTAATTTATGGGTAATGCCAAATTATGGGCCACCGCCGTCCAATGCTTAGGCCGGTCTTGTTTTTGTTAGTGCGGTGGGCTTGGTAATGGTTGTTGTGCTGGTTTGGTAATAGTGGTGATGGTTGTGTTAGGGTTGGTGGGATGGGGGATGGTGTTAGGGACAGAGTGAAAAAGAGTGTTTGTAAGATGATGATTTTGATGCTTACGAACAAGATGATTAGATTGAAGTCCTCTCTCTATTTCATCTGCCTCCTCCTCCTCTTCATTCTCCTCCTCTTCCTTCTTCTTCTTTATCCGCTATCTTTCTCTTTTCACTAATTTTCTTCGCGTGTTATTTCTAATCTTGTCTTCTAATCTCCCCTCTCTCCGACTCTCTACTACTAAAGGCTACTAATGATTCACTGTATGTTATTCACACAGGTACGAACGACGTCACCACGACCCGGTCTGAGGAACTCCTGGAGAAGTACCGTAGGCTCATCCAGCAGTATAAGACTAAATCCCTAACATTTTGATTTCAGGAGTTCTACCACGGACTTGGGCGGAGAGCGACTTTTCAGTAAGGCCTTCAGCCTAAACAACCGCTTACAGACTCTTTGCAGGGAGCTTGACGTGGAATTCCTAAACACATGGGACAATTTCTATGGACAAAATAAGCTCTTTCACAGGGACGGATTGCACCTTTCTCCCATCAGGGCAGCCAGACTCGGAAGGCTCCTCAACGAAGCAGTGCGTGTCATCCGAACAAAAAACGAGTCACGGCCACGTCCCTCCACCCCACCCGTGTAAATAGACGCCGTGCATCGCAACAAACCCGTAACCGTGATCCCGCAAGTACCACCACCTCTATTACTAATCCTCTAGATAACTTAAAATCCTTAGTTTCAATGCGCGTAGCCCTAAGAAACAAATTTGATGAACTGAGATGTCTTGCTTTAACAGAAAATTTTGACATAATTGCTATAACCGAAACATTTATCGACACCACAAATATTGATTTAAGTTCCGAATACAACATAGATGGCTACAGACTCTTCAACAAAGATCGTGTAAACCGTAGAGGCGGTGGCGTCGCCCTTTATGTCAAAAGCTATTTGCAACCCACTGACAAAACACCGGACACAGTAACGTTGAACATTTGTGCGTGCGAGTAAACATTGCAAAAAGTCAACTTAAATATATCTGTCACCTACAGACCTCCCGGGCAATCACTCGATGACGACCTTGAAATGTACAGCGTCTTAAGGCAGTCACTTAATAACAGCGACTCACTGATATTAGGAGACTTTAACCTCCCCCATATCGACTGGGCGACACTGTCAGGTACAGAAGGCGAGTCACATAGAATGATCGAATTTCTAGAAGAAAATTATCTAAGCCAAATGGTTTCTGAGCCAACTCGACAAAATAATATACTCGACCTTGTTATAACGACCCAAGATAACCTAATCAGTAGTGTCACGGTAGAGAACACCTCGGTTCTTGCGATCATAAATTAGTGCGCGTCGACATTAAAGCTCAATCATCAGTGACTGAAAATAAAGTAAAGGTGCCCAATTTCAAGAGCTAACTTCGTAGAAATCCGACAAAAACTAACAGAAATACAACTATCAGATGACGGCAACGTAGAGGAAGCCTGGCTAAGCCTTAAAAATCACTTACTCACTCAGCAGAACACATTCGTCCCCTTGTGCGAGAAACGAATTAACACTAATAAAAGCCCACCGTGGTTTAATAGCGAAATTAAACAATCAGTCAATGAGAGAAAATTGTTTTACAGGTTAAAGAAAGAACAAAGCACGCCCGAAAACATTAGACTTTATAATGATGCCAGGCGACGAGTAAAAAGACTAGTAGGTCAGGCAAAGCGTAGATACGAAGAAAATATTGCAGCCAACTGTAAAAATAATCCGAAATCTTTCTTCAGTTACATAAACAACAGAAAGGCGATCAAAAGTGGTATTGGACCTTTAACAAACAGCGACGGTGCACTAGTGACTGACAGCCAACACATTGCAAACCTCTTAAACAATTACTTTTCCTCGGTGTTTAATACAAACAGTCTTCCTCTCGCTACCACCAACACCAGTACTATTGTAAATCTCGAGCATCCATTGCCTAATTTTGAAATAACAACCGATGAAGTCCTTAAAGCTCTCCATTCACTTAAAACAAATAAAAGTGCTGTACCTTACAAAGTATATCATTCTATGCTGAAAGAAACAAAGAGCGAAATACTCTCCTTCCTCACAACCGTATTCAATATGTCCTTGCGACAAGGCATCGTCCCTTCAGATTGGAAAAAGGCTAACGTGACACCGATTTTCAAGAAAGGAGACAAAAAAGTACCAGGTAATTACAGGCCCATTAGTCTAACTTCGGTTGTAGGTAAGCTACTTGAGGGCATAATTAGAGACAAAATTGTGAATTACCTTGAAAGCCACTCATTGATTGGGGACTCACAACATGGCTTCCGAAACAAAAGATCCTGCCTATCAAACCTATTAACCTTTTATAACGACCTCTTCACTGTTTATGACGTA
Source organism: Eriocheir sinensis (assembly GCF_024679095.1). Taxonomy (NCBI): domain Eukaryota; kingdom Metazoa; phylum Arthropoda; class Malacostraca; order Decapoda; family Varunidae; genus Eriocheir; species Eriocheir sinensis. The sequence continues at coordinate 24,025 of NW_026110514.1, forward strand.
ACCAAATCACTGGACGTAGTCTATCTTGATTTCCAGAAAGCGTTTGATAAAGTCCCGCATCATAAATTACTTTACAAATTAAAGCAAATAGGTATTGACGGTCAAGTAAACCAATGGATCGCGAATTGGTTGAGCAACAGACAAAGAGTAGTGATTGACGGATTTAACTCAGAGTGGGCGCCTGTCACTAGTGGCGTCCCTCAGGGCTCGGTCCTTGGCCCAGTGCTCTTCATTATTTACATCAACGACGTGGATGTTGGACTCAATAACCGCATTAGTAAATTTGCAGACGACACAAAGATTGGCAACTCAGTTCTCACTGACGAAGACAGGCAAAGCCTCCAAGAGGATTTGCACAAAATTTCAGCTTGGTCGGATAGATGGGAGATGCCCTTTAACGTAGACAAGTGCCAGGTCCTTCAAGTTGGAACGAGGAATAAGAAGTTCGAATACGAAATGCGCGGCGTTAAACTCAAAAGCGTTCAATGCGTCAAAGACTTGGGGGTCAAAATCGCGTCAAACCTCAAATTCTCACAGCAATGCATCGATGCAGCAAATAAAGCGAACAGAATGTTGGGCTTCATTAAAAGAAACTTTGTATTCAAGAATAAAGATGTAGTACTCCCGCTCTACAACAGTTTAGTCAGACCCCACTTGGAATATGCGGTACAGTTTTGGTCTCCCCACCATGCAAAGGATATTGCTAAATTAGAAGGTGTTCAGCGTCGGGCAACGAAAATGATCCCTTCCTTGCGCAACAAATCCTACGAAGAAAGGCTTTCTACCCTTAACATGTTCTCTCTTGAGAAACGTCGCCTCCGAGGAAAACTGATCGAATGTTTTAAAATACTTAATGGTTTCACGAATGTAGACAGATCAACATTGTTTATGATCGATGACACTTTGCGCACGAGGAACAATGGTGTAAAACTCAGATGTAGACAAGTAAATTCAGACTGCACCAAATTTTTCTTCACCAACGTTGTAGTGCGAGAATGGAATAAGCTTCCACCGTCAGTGATCCAGTGTAACACGATTGACTCCTTCAAAAATAAGCTCGACCGTCACTTCCTTCAACTTAATATCAACTAAAGTAGAAATGCAACGTTTTGGAGTCTTCTGATTAATGTAAAATCACTTAGGTTTAAGGACAGACCACCAAGTCTGGACCATGGGGTCTGTGTGGTCTGATTTTCTATGTAAAATCTATGTAAATCTCTCTCTCTCTCTCTCTCTCTCTCTCTCTCTCTCTCTCTCTCTCTCTCTCTCTCTCTCTCTCTCTCTCTCTCTCTCTCTCTCTCTCTCTCTCTCTCTCTCTCTCTCTCTCTCTCTCTCTCTCTCTCTCTCTCTCTCTCTCTCTCTCTCTCTCTCTCTCTCTCTCTCTCTCTCTCTCTCTCTCTCACACACACACACACACATTGCTGCCAAAAAACAATCAACACCAAGACTATAAAAAGACACTTTGAAAAGAAAAGAAAAAAATAAATTCGACACTTTCTCAAACTGAGTAAAAATAAAGGTTATTGCCAGGAGACAATAATGGGAGTCATTTGGGGGGAAGAGAGAAAAGAAAGAGAGGAAAAGAGAATGGCTGAAAGAATGGAGGTAAAAAAAGTAGAAAGAATGGGAAAGGGAATCATGAAAGAAACGAATGAAGGAGGGAAGGAAGGAAGAAATGAAGGAAGGATTGAAGGACAAATGAGGTAAAAACGAAAGATAGATGGAAAGAGAGGAAGATGAAAAAATAACTAATTGGAAGATGAATAAATAAATAAAAGAAGGGAAAGAATGAAACAAAGGGAAGGAAGAAAAGAGGAAAGGAAAGACGGGAGCTAGGTAGGAAGCAGGGAGGGAAGCACGGAATGCAGGAGGGGAAGAAAGAAGAAAAGAAAGAAGAAAAGGTGATGAGAAGGAAGGAATGAAGGAAGAAAGGAAGGAAGAAAAAGAAAAAAATGAAGCGACGTATAGGGCAAGGAAGGATGGAGGGAACAAAGAAAAGTAGGAAGGAAGGAAGGAAGGAAGGAAGAACAGAAATGACGAAGGAAGGAAAACATGATAGACAATGAGGCATGGATCAAGGTAGGGAGGACGGAATGACGGAATGAAGGAAAGAAGGATGGAAGGAGAGATGGCAAAGGGAGGGAGGGCGAAAGAGAAGAAATGAGAGCGAAGGAAAGGCAAACATGATTAATGACGGAAAGAAGACCACGACGAAAAGTGATAGATGGAACGAAAACAGGAAAAAAAGAAAAATGACGAGTTTGTAAAAAATATATAAACGAAAACAGCGAAAGACACGAAAGGAAATAAACAAGAACAGAAAGATAAAAGAAAGAAGATAGGATTAAACTGATGGGAATGAGGAAGAACAACAACTTTGACTGAGAGGGAGCGAAGAAAAAAAATACATGGAGGTAAAATGAGTTAAGAAGAGAGGAGAGGGATAGGCAGAGGGAGGAAAGAAAGAGGACGGAGAGGGGAAAGACAGTGAGAAGAAGGAAAAATATTACATGGAGGAAAGGAAGGGAGAAAAGGGAAAATGATGAAAGGAAGGGCGGGAAGGAAGGGAGGGATAGAAAGAAGGGAGAATAAGGGAGGGGGAACGAAGATAGAGGGAAGAGGAAGAAAACTTAAGGGATACGATCGAAAAGGGACGGTGAAAGGAGGAAATACGATGAGGTAAAATGAGGGAGAAAAGGAAAGGAGGGAGGGATGGAGAATGAAGGATAGAGAGAGGAGGGAGGAGGAAGAAAAGAAGGAGGTGGAGATGGGAAGAAGGAAGTGAGAGGGCAACGCGAGAAAGAAAGAAGTGAGAAAAGGGAGAGAGGAAGAAGAGGGGAGAGAAGAGGGAGGAAACATTTGAAACATTTGAAACAGTGTATTATCCATTTATAAAATTATGTATTTACAAAAAATTTTTAGTGCAGGGAGCCCATTTAAAGCTGGGAGCTTTTTGGGCAGTACTGTAAACTTAGGTGCCGGATTTAATCAATAGGGCAAAAAAAAAAAAAAAAATATATATAGATATATATATAGATATATATATATATATATCTATATATATATAGATATATATATAATAATATATATATATATTCATAAAATATATATATATATATATATATATATATATATATATTCAATGAAAATATATATATATGTATATATATATATATATATATATATATATATATATATATATATATACATATATATATATATATATATATATATATATATATATATATATATATATATATATATATATATATATATATATATATATAATAATAATAATAATAATAATAATAATAATAATAATAATAATAATAATAATAATAATAATAATAATAATAATAATAATAATAATAATAATAATAATAATAATAATAATAATAATAATAATAATAATAATAATAATAATAATAATAATTATAGTGATAATAGTAATGTAAATAATAATTAAAGTGATAATA
>NW_026110514.1:30000-47500 GCF_024679095.1 Eriocheir sinensis
ACACACACACACACACACACACACACACACACACACACACACACACACACACACACACACACACACACACACACACACACACACACACACACACACACACACACACACACACACACACACACACACACACACACACACAGTAATCACTCCCCCTAAGCACATGAACACACACACACACACACACACACACACACACACACACACACACACACACACACACACACACACACACACATGGTTTAACTACATCAAGGCTTCAGTCACATGATTGCAATATTGATGTGTGTGTGTGTGTGTGTGTGTGTGTGTGTGTGTGTGTGTGTGTGTGTGTGTTGTGTGTGTGTGTGTGTGTGTTTTCTCTCTCTTACATATTAAGTCTGAGAGCTAATAGTTATCCATGATTCTTTCTTTCTTCTTTCTCACTTTTATCCTTCCCTTCCTTCCGTTTTTCTTCATTCTCCTTCCTCTATTAAACATTGATTTACTCTTATCTCCTGCCTCCTTCATTTAGCATTTCTTTAGCATTTCTGTCTTTCTCTTTCTTTCATTTTCATTTTCTTGTTTACGTTCCACTCACTTTCTTCTTTATATCATTCATTCTCCATTTTTGCTGTACTTTTTTTCTTTTTCACACTGTGTGTGCTGGGTATCTCTCTCTCTCTCTCTCTCTCTCTCTCTCTCTCTCTCTCTCTCTCTCTCTCTCTCTCTCTCTCTCTCTCTCTCTCTCTCTCTCTCTCTCTCTCTCTCTCTCTCTCTCTCTCTCTCTCTCTCTCTCTCTCTCTCTCTCTCTCTCTCTCTCTCTCCTTTAATAAAGAACCCATTTTCTTCAGTTCCTTCGCTCCTGTGTAGCTTGTCACTAACAACCTCGTAAGGACCAGAGGGTCTGCTGATGTTTGTTCTTCATTTGTGTTTATTGTGTTCCTTTGTGTTCCTCCATTCCTTCCTCCTCAGTTTATTTCTCAGATTGTTTCTTCTCTCTCTGTATTTCTTACGCCTCATTTTTTTTTCACATCAGCTTTTTTTTCACTGACTTCCTTTTGCTCCTTATCTTTTTTACTTTTATTTCACCTCCTTCAATACTAAGAACTCCTATCACCACTTCCTTCTCCTCCTCCTCCTTCCCTTTCTCCTCCTTGTTCCCTCAAAATGGCAGAAAAAAAGTAAAATAAGGCCTCAATAAACGAGCCTTTTAGGAATGACAACGACAATATATGGAAGTGATAGATGATATTGGAAGTAGTGATGACAGAAGAATTGTATAAGTGGAATGACGGCGAAATGGAACGCCTTGGTGTGTGAGAGTTACGTTCAATGCTGAAAGGAAAATGGCGGGAAATAAACTACGATTTTCTCTCTCTCTCTCTCTCTCTCTCTCTCTCTCTCTCTCTCTCTCTCTCTCTCTCTCTCTCTCTCTCTCTCTCTCTCTCTCTCTCTCTCTCTCTCTCTCTCTCTCTCTCTCTCTCTCTCTCTCTCTCTCTCTCTCTCTCTCTCTCTCTCTCTCTCTCTCTCTCTCTCTCTCTGCCACCTTATTATGTTTCTATCATCTCACCACTTTTTTCTTCTTTTTTCTTTCTCTCAAGTTTTTTTTCTTATGTCTCAAGCAAAAATTTTTTCTCCATCATTTCCTCTATTTTTTTCTTCTTTTCCTCCTCCTTCTTCCTTCTTCTCTTCCTTTCCTCTGTTCATTCTTCAGTCAAGAGGAAGTAATTTTTTCATCACTTTCTTCTCCCTTCATTTTTTTAGGTAGGTATTTGTCTGCTTCCTTTTCTTTCTCTTTTTTCTTGCTCAGTTTTCTTCAGGTCTTTGTTTTCCTCTTTCCTCAGTGTGTGCATTGCTCTCCTCTTCCTCGTCTTTCCTTAGGCAGAGAAGGAGAGTGTGTGTGTGTGTGTGTGTGTGTGTGTGTGTGTGTGTGTGTGTGTATGAATGTGTGTGTGTGTGTGTGTGTGTGTGTGTGTGTGTGTGTGTGTGTGTGTGTGTGTGTGTGTGTGTGTGTGTTGTTTTTGTTGCCCCTTAATCAGCTAACTTGATTCATTTACATATGTTTTTTTCCTTTTCCCTCTTCATTTCTTCCTCTATATTTTCTTTTTTCTTCTTGATCTTTTTTTTCTACTTCACTTCCTTTCGCTTTCTATTTTCGTTATTGATATTGTTGTTGTTGTTGTTGTTGTTGTGCTTTTATTTACGGTATGTTGCTGTTACTGCTGACCTTATTACTACGACATCACACATCATAATCATCATCATCATCATCGTCATCATCATCGTCGTCATCGTCATCACCATCACCGTCGCGGTCGTCACTGTCATCAACATGTTTGTCGTTATTAAATGTTCCGGAAAGCCAAACAATAACAGACGGTTCCATTATTAAACAGCCTTGGCGGACGAGAGAGTGTGTGTGTGTTGTAGGCATAGAATGTAATAAAAAGGAGGGAAATGTATCGTCTAACGGAAGAGAAAATGGGAAGGGGAAGGAAGCATGCAGAAGAGGAAGGGAAGGAAGGGGAAGAAAGGGGAGAGGAAGGTTGGGATTGGGGAAGAGGGAAGGGGAATGTAATTCGTGGTTAAGGGAAGGAGTGAGGGAATACAAATTGATGGAAAGCAGCAGATTCATTTTCGTCCTTACTTATTCATTTATTCTTCCACTGTATTACCTTCACCTCTGCTGTCCTATTTCTTTTTCATCCTATACTTGATTATCTTTCTTATATCATCGTTGTTGTCTTACTCTTTTTCATTTTACTCATTCCCATTTTTTTGTCATCAGCCTTGTCATACTTTTCATTAAATGTTTCGGAAAGCCCAACAATAACAGACGGTTGTTCGTCTTCTTCCTCTTTTTTATCTTTATTCGAATTCATCCGCATTGCTGCCATTCTCTTCTTTACCATCTTCCTCCTCTTTCGTATCTTTAAATTTAAAATCACCATCTCTCTCACCTTTCTTATTTTTCTCTTTCTAAGGTCTGTCGATGATATGCTTTTTCTCACCTTCCTCCTTTTCCTCATCCTCTTCTTTCTAGTATTCCTGTTCCTCCCTTATTTATTATACTCTTCTTTTTCATTTTCATCTCCATCGTCTTCATCCTTATCAGCCTCTTCTTTCTCTGCTTCCTCCTTTCTTTGTTTCTCTTCCTGGTTTTTGTTGTACTATTCTTTTTCATCCTCTTCTCCCTCATCTTCATGCTTCTCATCCTCTTCATCTTCATGCTTCTCATCCTATTCTTTCATCCCTTCATCCTTTTCCTCATCCATATGCTCGTGTGTTTCTTTCCTGCCCTCCTCCTCCACCTCCCTCCCCTTCTCTCATTATCATAATCATCACCGTCGCTTTCAATGTTTGTCGTCTTTATATTTACTAGGCAACGTCTTTCTCAAACTTCAATAATATCTCGAACTCCTTCCTTCCTTCCTTCCTTGGTTTTATTTCTCCTCTCCTTTGTCATCACCGCCATTATCATTAATTATTGTTCGTCTCTCCGTTTATGCAGCAAAATATTTTAAGTGGTGACTTTTGTATATAATGAATCTCTCTCTCTCTCTCTCTCTCTCTCTCTCTCTCTCTCTCTCTCTCTCTCTCTCTCTCTCTCTCTCTCTCTCTCTCTCTCTCTCTCTCTCTCTCTCTCTCTCTCTCTCTCTCTCTCTCTCTCTCTCTCTCTCTCTCTCACCATCCTTATCGTCATTATCAGTTATACCTTTGTCTACATTATTGTTCTTTTGAAACAAGTATTTCCGTAACAGTGATTTCTATATTTAGAGATTTTTATTCTATTTTATAACTTCCTTCTTTTTCTTCATCATCATCACCATCAATATCATCAGTTGCCTTCTTTTTTTACTTTTAAAAAAAAATCTTCCCCAAACAGTGACAAATATGTGGTTTTCATCATTATTATCATCTTCGTCATCACCATCATCATCAGCCTATACTTCATGAGCCTTCTTTCTTTTTCTTCTCTTGCTTCTCTTTCGCTTCTGATCATAACTCACTTTATTTTTACACGTTTATTCCTCCTGTATTTTACTTCTTTCCTTATTTTTCTCTTTACTCTTTCTTCACTGTCTCTTCTCTTCCTGCCTTTGTTTTCCTTACCCGTGACCTCGTGAACTTTCTTCCCCTCGTCCTTTACCATCTTTTCCTAATCCTTCCTTTATTTATTGTTTCTTTCTCTCTTCCTTGTTTATGTTTTCCTTTCCTCCAGATCAAACTCTTCCCTCTTCGCCTGATCTTCCTTTGTTTATTTTCTTTCGCAATCCAACTCTTTATTCTTTCCTTCTCCTCCCTCTCTTTTTACACTTGTTCTTCTTTCACTCGATTTAACTTTTCCATCCTCCGCCTTTCCTTTCCTCCGTGTTTTCCTTCACATTCGTCGCTTCTCTTTGTAACACTTCACGTCTCCTTTCTTCCCTCTCCCTCCGTTCTCATTTTTCTCTCCCTTGACCTCTATTCTCCTCCACTCTTATCTTTCTAATCTCCTTTTCTTTGGTCATCAGGTTTTTTATTCCTTGCTCTGCCCTACTTTGTTGTCCTCATTTTCCTCTTTCCTCCACCTAATTCTCTTTTTCCTCCCATATCTCCCTTTCTCTCTCCTTCACCTGCTTCCATGTTTTGACGTTCTTCCCTTCCTCCACCTACTTCGATGCCCTTCTTTTCTTCCCTTTCTTCATTTTGCCCCCCTTCCCTTTACTCTCTCACCTCTTCCTCCTCCATCTTAGTGTTCTCCTCTATTCTCCCTGTTTCACATCCTTCACTTCCCCCCTTTCTTCCTTGTCTCCCTCTTTTTCCCTCCCTCCCTTCCTCTTTTCCTTCCATCACTCCTCTTCCCTGTCTTTAACTCCGGCCTTAAATTATCTCCTTTCCTTTTTTCCTTCGCAGTATCCCTTTCTTTCTCAACTCTCCATTTCTTCCTTGATCATTTTTCTTCCCTTCTTTCCTTGCTCTTCCCTTTCCTTCCTTCTGCCTCTCTCCCTCCACTCATTTCAAAGGTTCCCTTTCTTTCCTCCCTTTCCTTCCATCCACTGCCCCTCCCTACCCTTTCCTTCCCTGCCCCCTTCCTCCTGCCAGCCTCTTCACCTCTTTCCCTTAACCCTTCCCTTCTTTCCCTTGCTCTTCCCTTCCCTTCCCTTCTTTCCCCTTCCCTTCCCCTCCATTACCTTCCCTTCCCTCCACCCCCCTCCCTTCCCTTCCTTTCCCTTCCCTGTCCCCTTTCCACCTGCCAACCTCTTCACCTCTTTTCCTGAACCCTTGAACCATTTCCATACTTTACCCTTCTCTCCCCAATCCTTCTATACCCAACCTTCCCTTCCCTTCCTTATTGCGATCAAGTTTAATCTACTTTATATCTTTTTTTTTATATATCTCAGTATGGCTCTGAGAAAAATAGGTTTTAATTATACATCAACGATACTGTTACGAAATATTCTTATTTTATCTATTCGATATATAAATAAATAGTTCAGACCAGTATTTACGTTTTTATCACTACCAATTTCAATCATTGAAGAGTATTTGAAAAAAAGTCGGCTTGTCTTGTTGAATGAAAATTACTGAAACCTGGCAAACTATTCTGATATTCCGGCTGCATTGGGAAGTACTGTCAATACGCTTCGTGACTTTATTATATGAAGATTAATCAGCCTCGGGTAAAGTTACGTGTGAAGTATGAGATAAAATGTAGGCTGCTCATTATGAACAATACTAACTGACACCGGATGAACGCCTCGGGCAATGTTTTAGATGAGCAACTGTCAAAATGTTTCGTTCTCTCCAGTATGTTTTATACAGCAATCGTATATGTTTATCTAATCATGTGTCCTGTCTCATATTTTTTTCATCTCCCTATTCATTTTTTTTTTCATTTATCTTCTTCGAAAACACAATATCATACCCTTAAACGCAACACAGTAAGTTCCTTTAGAACGCTGATATAAAAAGGAAAAAAAATATGAAATCTTCGGACATAAAAAAAAAACGGTAAATATTTTGGAGAAACATGGCGACAATAAAACTTCCTGAACACAACAATTACATCCTGTGAAAACAATAACAGCAACAACAACAACAACAAATATTTATATATACACACCGAAACACAAAACACACAACTACAAAAACACTCGCAAACAATTTTTTTTTTCTCTCTCTCTCTCTCTCTCTCTCTCTCTCTCTCTCTCTCTCTCTCTCTCTCTCTCTCTCTCTCTCTCTCTCTCTCTCTCTCTCTCTCTCTCTCTCTCTCTCTCTCTCTCTCTCTCTCTCTCTCTCTCTCTCTCTCTCTCTCTCTCTCTCTCATTTCTTACTCTTTCATTTCTTTCTTCACCTCCATTCCCTTGTTTTTGATCTCCTTTTGTTCCCTATCTTTTTTTACTTTTTATTACACAACCTTCAATACCACTCTCCTCCTCCTCCTCCTCCTCCTCCTCGTTCTCTCCCCTCCCCCCCTCCTCCTCCTCCTCCTCCTCCCTGACACAACCCTCCGATCAGACGTAAATCAGGAGCCATTATAAGCGCCAGACAGCCGGGCCAGCTGGGCGGGAGGAGGCTGGGCGGGATAAAGCGGTTGTTTGCTAAGAAATAACTACAATAACTTTAAATATTAAGAGTCCATTGCAGGGACAAACACTATTAGGCGAACAGACGGAGTGAGAGAGATGCATAGATAGGTAGGCTGACAAGCAGGTAGGCAGGTAGGTAGAAGAGTAGGTAGGGAGAAAGGTAGAGAAATAGGTCATTTGGTGGGTATATATAATTATATGGAAAAAATGAAAAAAGAAGAGAAGGAGGATTAGACACTGAACAAAAGCGAGAAAAACAACTGAGAAGTAGCAAAACTTGAGACCCTGAAACTTATTCCTGCAGACATGAAAAAAGGTTACTAATGGAACTACGTAAGCAATAAGACAGAAAAAAATATATAAAAACAGTGAAAGAGGATTAAACACACAAAAAATGTACGAGAAAAAAAAGAGAAAAGTAACAACTCACACAGGAACAATTAAGACTCCACTACTTATTAATAAAGCCATAAAATAAGGAGCTTACTACTTCTGGCTTAAGCAATAAAAGCGTCAGGCCGTTAGTAACATCAGCCCAAGACTAACACCCCAAAGCTACTCCTGTTCCGCCAAGGCTGTGAGAGTTAGGAGGCGGGAGGAAAGGAACAGCTGTGCTTCCTCTACCATTAGGATTATTCAAAGAAGAACGTGACGTGTAAGTTGCTGATTAATGGTAATGAGCTTGGGGGAGATAATACACCATAAGAAGTTAACTTCCAAGGTATTGAGGTTCTTGAGGTCCTGAAGCATTGCATAATAGGACCATGACTTAACTGTCGATGCCTGTTGTCTTTTTTTTTTTACAGCAAAGGGAAAAACTAAACAAAACAAAAACTGACAAGGTTGTAAGGATAATTATAAAAGATGTAAGGAGAGGACAGCCTGCACGTATCACCTCACTCTGCCGCCTCTACTATTATGTTATTTGAAGGAGAACTAGACGGGTGAATTGTGACTCCAATAATAATGAGCTTGGGAGAGTAAATACAAGATACAAACGTAATTTCCGAGGCCTTGAGGTTTGCAGAGGGTGTGAGAGTGGTGTGAGGCGGAAAGAAGAGAAGGCTGTGCTACATACCTTTGTCGGTGTGGTTATTTCAGGTGAAGGGGACGTACCTCTGATCGTCTGGAGGTGGAAAAATACACGAAAGTTATTATACGGGATGTGGTGGTCAGTCAGGCTTCAAAGTGGGTTGAGTAGGGGGTAGGGAAGAAAAATGTGCCATATAACATTGAAGGTGTTAAAGACGAGCTAAAGGTATCTTGTAGCTGAAATCAATAATAGCACAAAAGTAATTTCAAACATCTTGAAAGAGTTAAATACAGTAAGGTGGAGGTCAAGAAAAAGCTGTGCCTGTGTAAGTGATAAAGAAGAGCTTGAGGTAACTCGTGCATGCCTTTATCTACTGACAACACAAAACACTTCATTACAAGAGTCTGGTGTATGTTTAGGTCGAGAGGTTGTTGCGTGAGGTGGAAGGAAAGAAAAAAAGTATGCTACGTAACACAATCAACTTCAAAGATGAGATAGACGTAAGTGGCGACATTATAAATTACTATCAACAAAGTAGTTACCATCACGTCTTTTTTTTTTTTTTTTTTTTTTTTTTTTTTTGTTTTTTTTGTTTACGTTGCTGCCTATTGCGGCGGTAGGCATCTTCCCGGTGGGGCCTGATGGTCGGCCCAAGGCTTCTTCCAGGTGGGGCCTGATGGTCGGCCCAGCCCGTTCTGGCGCAGGCGAGTGTTTTTCTAGTGGCGCCATCTTGCTCTATTCAGGTGTTAAGTGCGTGAGGTAGAGAAAAAAAAATATGCTTAGTAACATTATCAACTTCGAAGATAAGGTTCACGTAATCTCTAACTTTATAAATCATGTTCTAGTTTTCTGCTTCTGCTTTCCACTTCGTTTGCTATAAAAAAAGTCAATGTCAAAAGTCTGAGTGTGTGCAAAATTTGAGATAAAGCGAATTGCGTGAGGTAAAAAGAAAGAAAAGTTACAATGGTTCTTACCTCCATCATAAACTAAGGTAAATTTAACATAATTTATAGCTTGTGGCTCAAATATAAAGGCAACAAGACATCAACAAGACGAAAAAAGTCAATCTCCGTGAGCCAGTTTTTTTTCCTTGAGGCTGCGTCCTATACCGTAAAAAAATGTTTAGTGATACGCAAACACTAAGTGCCTGGGGTCTTTCCCATCCGTTTCTCTGTAGGGGAAGCACAGAACGTCTCAACCCTCTGTCTGGATGAAAGTCCCTTGCCAGACAGATGGGCCGGTAATACCAGCAACATCTGCACCTCCGTGGTCTAGTGGTAAGCGTGCCTGGCTCCCATTCCACAGGCCCAGGTTCGAATCGGCAGCCCAGAAGTCCATCCTGCCTTTCAGGTTGGTCGATAAATGGGTACCTGGGAAACCTGGGAAGGGTAAACTATGGCAATCCCGGATCTCCACTGGCCCGTGCCCCAGGTAACTGTTTGTTACCTACCACAAGCTCAAAAGGGTCAACGGATCGGATATGAGCACCGCAGCCACGCGCAGCTATATAGCGAATACACCCACCTTTACCTTTACCAATCTGTCATAACCATTAAATTAGTGACACCAGAATAAAGAAGGGTCAGTTTCCGAGGCCTTGTGAACTGCCAAGCTTGTGAATCAATTGGGAGGCAAAAGAAAAGTAAAAAGTATAAAAAAGGTGTGGCACCCTAACTGTTATAGCTTTGAACTCGTAACACCGGAATAAAGGAGAGTCAATTTCCGAGGCGTCGTGAGCTGCCAGGGTTGTGAGTGCGTTGTGAGGAGGAGGGAGAGGGAGGGAGCTACCTGTGCCACCCTCGCCTCCTGTGGTTGTTAAGAGGAGGCGGGAGAGCCAGACGCGGCCGGTGTATTAATGGCCGCGGAGTATTAATGAGGAAACACTGACTGACTAAATGGCAATAAAAGTCCCGATGTCAGGATGAGTAACTAAAGTACGATGTGAAGGAGTAGATTGTGTTCCCGGTCCGGCTAAGCTTGTAAAAATACTCAATATGAATAAAAATAAGGAAACACGAGCTGATTAGCTTAAAGTCGGGGTTGTCAGGAAGAATAATGAAGTACAGTGTGAAAATGAAGCTTGTCAAATGTACTGTGAGGGGAAAAATGGTTACAGTATTAAAAAAGTAGAATTAATATTCTGATCGACTAGAAAAAAAAGTAAAGATTACCATTTCATAATAACGAGTGTGTGTTCCTGCTGGTGAAGTCGAGGAAATGTTAATAAGAGAGAAAATGTTGCAGAGATAACGGCGCTTAAAGTGTTCAGGCGTCAGAACATTAATTTCCACCCCGAGGACTGCGTGTGTCACGACTCTGTTCCACGCTGGTAATGGTTGAAAAGGGAAGTACACGCAGGGAAAATACTGTCTTGTAATTGTATTCATGGCGCCAGAAGATTAATGCCAACACAGAAAAGGATATCTGAATAGTGTGTCCGTTCGTAAACGTTGTATTTTATTGGTGCAGCTGGAGGCAGACGCTGAGCTGCGCGTGACCTCACTGCTCATTTCCGTTTCATTAACCCTTGAGTCTGGGGTTGGTAAAAACCTCTTACCCAGGAACACAGAATAAGTGACATCCGGGTTACCACGGTTCATCTTCGCAGGTTTCCCCAGGTGCCCATTCATCGACCAGTTCGAGAGGAGGATAACCAGCGAGTGAATTAGACAACAACTGCCGTGGGTTGGGATCGAACCGTGTACGTGAATTCATGGGAAGGTGTTCCGTGCTGCCAAGGTAATAATATTTAATGATAATAAGACAGGAAATTTAATATTAATAAGTCAATTATATGTTTCTTACCTAAATAGGATGTATTTCTCATAACTGTGGATTATGAAGGGTAGCTTGATATCAAAATAAGGTGAGGTGCTTGCCGAGCAAAATAGTTGTGGTATAAACGAGCAGATTAAAAAAAAAACGTTAAGAAATGTTTGCTGGTAAAAGTGACTGTGTTAACTTTCGCTGTGGCATATAACAAGACTTTTTATATAGATTTTTTTATAAGACAAGGTTTTTATCTTTGTGTTGTGTAGAATTAATTAGAAAACGCCATGTTTGTTTATGGTAAGACATGTTAGTATCCCCTTGTGGCGTATTTTATAACAGTAGCGTATTTATGTTTGTTGGTAAAATATCATGGGGAAATGTTATAAAGATAAAAATAAATAAATAAACTTTACAGGTTGAGTGGCCGTAAAACCTGCCAGTCACAGGTGGATAAAACGTTGGCGGTTCTGTACCGCTGAAGCAACACCATAAAACAACAGTAGAAACAATAAACTCCACAGATTAAGAGACAGCAGGAAGAACTGCCAGGCACTAAACACAATAGACTTCACAGCGAGTTAAGAGTGATCGTAAAGAACCGGGAAACAATTAGTCGGCAAAACACTCGCTGGCGGTGTTTGTGTGCGCCGACACCGTGAACACAAACAGACTTTATGCTTTTGCACGTTAAGAGCGGCCGTAAAGAAGTCCGCCAGTGGTTAATTCTAAGGTTGCCGGGAAATTAGGTCCGAAGGTAACATCCGTAAAAAAACATAATACTTCTGCACGGCAAAGAAACAAATAAACAAGAAACAATCAAACAATGGGTTAATAAAGACCCTAAATAAAAAGTAAATGAATATATGCAAAAAAAAAAAGTATACAGAACTAAATAATGACATAAAACTAAAAACAATAATGAAAACGGCAAATAAAGATAATGTTTTAAGCGAACATTATGATAATTCCTTAATCAATTATTTATGCAGAGATGCTGAAAAAAAACCAATCAAAAAAGAAATAACAAATAAACATAAAAAAATCACACCGGGAATTAAGATGATGTTTAAAGGGAACGTGTGTGATAACACCTAAGACAATTATTTATGAAGTGATGAGTAAAAAAAAAGTGATTGAATAAAAAAAAACGTATATATTAAAGAAAACATTTAAAAGAGGCTAATACAGTACAATAGGCTTTTAAAAGGTTATGAGAGATTGGGCGTAACACAAGGTGATTTAGCTTCTGCGTCATGCACACACACACACACACACACAGAAGAGGAAGAAAAAGAAAATAAGAAAAAGGAAAAAAGAATTAAAATAGAAACACCGGGTTATTATAGTGTTAACATAGACAGCTTTCTTTGTTTCAGGGGGATTGTGTGGTTTAGGAGACACAGGCAAACACACACACAAAGACACATATTCTCAGACACTTCTTGGATCCCACAACAATATTTCATGCCACAAAGATTAGCTTCGTTCTCATGAGTGTTTTTCACGTTCATGGCAGTAGATGTTTGTCAGACTATCACTACGCTCATGAGAAACTACCCATGGAAACACTAACACAACTCCCTCACTAAAGCCTTATCAATGTGTGTATAATGAAAAAGGTTGAGACTATGGAACCTGGATAATTTGAAGAAACAATTGACATAGTAAGTGTGATTTAGACATAAACACAAACATTAGGACACAAAAGATTACTGGGGATATAGTGTCCAGAGATAGGAAACACACACATCATATAACATAAGACAATCTGATACATCGTGGTCAAGAGACATAAACACACTAAAAACACACATAAAAGACAATCAAATATCACCTATACACACAAAACAAGATGAAGAGAGAGATTAGACAGAGAAGTAAGAAAGAGGAAGAAGAAGAGAAAACAGCTGAAGAGGAGAAGAAGCTCAAATATAAGAACATAAGAACATAAGAATGTAGAGTTCGTAAGAGGTCAGTAGGGTTTGCATGAGGTAAAGCCCCAATCTTAAGTCTAGTATCTAACTCCCACCGGCTATCGTTGTGTCCATGAATTTATTTGTTCATTTTTTGAACGTACAATTAGAATAAGCATCATGACTGTAAGTAAGCTCATTCCATCATCCACACCCCTTGTTAGTAAACCAATTTTGCTTGTCCCTTGTTGAATCTTGAATTTATCCAGTTTAAAACTCAAGTTACTGTGTCCTACCTTGGTCTCTTCTTACTAAAACCTTATGAATGTCTCCTCCCTTTATTAAAGCCCTTTCATCCATTTATAAACCCTGGACATGTCTCCACGCACCTCTTCAGCTTCCTTCTAGAGAATGCTTAACTGTCGGTTTCTTCCTCAGTAAGGCAGCAAGTTTATCAACCCCTGAATCATCTTAGTCATCTCCTCTGCACCCGATTCTACATTTCTGATATCCATTCTATAGTAGGGTGACTGGGAACTGAACCGGGGCATAGTCAGGTGATGAGGTCGCATCCAATGCTAAATATATTTGAGGAAGACTGGGGCTTGTTACATGCCCTTGAAATAAACTCAGCAATTCCCATTAGCTCGATTTCCTGCTTGATTTACCAGCTTGACCTGAGATCAGACTACTAAGACCTCAAACTCTTCTCGCACCCAGACGTACGATGAGAGCAGTCATTTAGCTAATAGTTATGTGAAGGCTGTCCTACCACACTCAGAATATCGCACTTCCTCACTTGAACTCCACGCCATCCGCCCAGCCGCATAATCTGTTGATTCATCTTTGAGTATTACTAGCGTCCTGATCCGACCTCAATTACTCTTAACAATCTTGCGATCATCTGTAAATTTACTAACATCACTACTAATTCAGTCTAAGCTGCTGATATAAATAATAAACAAAAGTGACCTATTACCGAACTCAGGGACCCCACTGTAACACACATCCTCAGTCACCTTTTACCATTGATTTGCACACCTTTAGCCTTTATTGCTAAGCTTCATTTGACCCAGTTCAAACTTTACCCCTACCTGTGAGCTCAGTAATTTAAGCAACAGTCGTTGGTGAGGAATTTTGTCAAACGTTTACCTAAAATCAAGATGGGATTTACATCATAATTTTACCCTGTTAACCGCCTCAAAATACTTTATTGTGAAGACAAGATTGGTGAGGCATGGTTCCATCTTTTGTGAACCCATGCTGCAGAGTCTAGCTTAAAACACATACAACTGGGATATCGTGGTCGAGGACAAGAAACAATCAAGACATCACTTATAAAACACCCAAATGCTTTCCACTAGTAAGTAAGCTAAAGACATAAAAGATATGTGAAGACATTGACACTGTATAAGTATAGAAGACAGGCAAAAAATACTAAGACACAAGAAAACAAATACACTACATCACTTATAAAAACACACAAATAAACCTAATGCAGTGTTGAGACATAGAGACACAGAGAAGACAATCAGACACGGTGGTTAAGTAGACAGGCAAACAACATAACAAGAAAAACAACACACTACACTACCTAACAAGCCTAATTATAAGTAAGCTGAAGACATAAATGACGTAAAAGAAGACATTTGGGACACCGTGGATGAGAGGACAGGCACACAAACACACAAAGACACAAGAAAACAACTGAAGACATCACTGTCCACACAAACAAATCTAAGTAAACAAAGAGGCGACACACACCGATGTTAAACTGCTCCTTCTCTTCTTCTTCTTCTTCTTTTTCTTCTTCTTCTTCTTCTTCTTCCTCCTCCTCCATGACCACCATTACAACACTGCACGGGTCCTGATGCCCAAACATTTGCAAGTCGTTTCCATAATGGTCTCCTCGCCTCACTGACGACCTCCACTGCCACGCCCCCTCCACGACCTCCATGACCCCCCCAAGGCACGCACGCCCCTCCACGACCCTCCATGCATCTTGCCAGCAATGGGTGACTGACCTTTCAAACGACTAACTGAAGACCTTACGACGACAATAAAATCACAGCTGTCCGTCAACCAGCGCCATAGTCACTTTGTTGATGGTGTATTGAGGGCCATAACACACACACACACACACACACACACACACACACACACACACACACACACACATATAGATAGATATATAAATAGATAGAAAGATAGATGGATAAATAGATAAGAGTATACTGACCACGAAACGCAGGTAAAAATGTTGATATTACACACACACACACACACACACACACCCTCAGGAACCTTATGAAACCTACCTATAAATACTTGCGTTGTTTACGATGCAAATATAACATTGTAAAAACAAAACAGGCGGGCACTTGTGTGTGTGTGTGTGTGTGTGTGTGTGTGTGTGTGTGTGTGTGTGTGTGTGTGTGTGTGTGTGTGTGTGTGTGTCACTCTTGTTTCTCCCTCTGTCAGTCACTCAGTCGTGCTTGTCTGGTTGTAATCTGTCTGTCTGTCTGTCTGTCTGTCTATCTATCTATTTATCTATCTATCTATATATCTATCTATCTGTGTCTGTCTTTGTCTATTTGGTTCTGCTCTCTCTGCATATAAATGTCTGTCTGCCTCCAATTACCTGCCTCTCTGTCTGTCTGGCTGTTAATCTGCCTGTCTATCTGTCTGTTTAACTCCATAACACCCTCTCTCTCTCTCTCTCTCTCTCACCTATGTAGTCTGTTTTTAGGTCTTCGTTGAATCCAAGCTCTCAAGACACTAAAGTTTACATTATCACAAAAGGAAGGAAGGAAGGAAGGAAGGAAGGAAGGAGGAAAGGAAGGAAGGAAAGTAAAATGATACAATGGAGGGGAGGAAGGAGGTAAAAGAGGGAGGGAGGCAGTCAAGCTCTTAACACACTTAGACAAACGTAACACCAATGAAGGGAAGGAAGAAAGGAATGAAGGAATGAATGAATGAATGAAGGAAGGAAAATGGTACAAAGAAAGGAGGAAGGAAAAAGATGAGGGAGGTAGTCAAGCTCTCAACACTCAGACTAACGCAACACCAAAAAAGGAAGGAAGGAAATGGTACAAAGGAGGAGGGAGAAAAGAGGGGGAGGCAGTCAAGCTCTCAACACAGCAAGACAAACGTTACCACCAGTCAAGCTCTCAACACAGCAAGACAAACGTTACCACCAGTCAAGCTCTCAACACAGCAAGACAAACGTTACCACCAGTCAAGCTCCCAACACAGCAAGACAAACGTTACCACCAGTCAAGCTCTCAACACAGCAAGACAAACGTTACCACCAATCAAGCTCTCAACATTTGCAAACATTATCACTAAGGCTTTTCATTTCATCAACTCCCCTCCTCTTACTGATAGTCTTTTACCTCTTA
The DNA here is from genome assembly GCF_024679095.1 of Eriocheir sinensis. Classification (NCBI taxonomy): domain Eukaryota; kingdom Metazoa; phylum Arthropoda; class Malacostraca; order Decapoda; family Varunidae; genus Eriocheir; species Eriocheir sinensis. Next base: position 45,671 of record NW_026110514.1, read on the forward strand.
AACTGCTGCCACTTTGCCTCTCTTTCTATCTTCTATCGATATTTTCACGCTGACTGCTCTTCTGAACTTGCTAACTATATGCCTCCCCTCCTTCCTGCGGCCCCGCTGCACTCGACTTTCTACTCTAGCTCATCCCTACACTGTCCAAAACCCATTATGCAAGAGTTAACCAGCATCTTCATTATTTCATCCCTTACACTTTTACACTCTGAAAAGTCTCAAACAACCTTCTTTTGTGTGTATTTTCTCCTGCCTATGACTTCAATTCCTCCCGAAATTGACCTCTCTTTTGGCCACCCTTCTAAACTTTATTTTTTTATATAGGGCAGTGAGTAGAGGGTTTCTTTCTTTCACTATTATTTTTTGCCCTTGAAATGCTTCCTTTACTGTAAAAACAATCAGGCAAAGGTTATCCCCAGCCTGGCTCTCGACACACGAACTCACGGAAAAGTAAGACGGCGACGCAGTTTGTAACCACCGAGACACTTAAGATTAAACGCCGGGACAAAAATAAATATACGAGTTAATGTATAAGGGCGCACAGGTAGCAGCCGGGTTCTGTCCACACCTACACAGACACACACACTTTCCGGGACACATTAAACTGCAGACAAACAATTTATTTCAGTGCTCACGTCCGAGGAATCAAGAGAACAAGAAATAAATAAGAATATAAACTGATGGATGAGAGTATATGGGGAAGGCCTCGAGATAGATAGATAGATAGATGGAATGCTAAATGTATAGATAGATAGATAGATAGATAGATAGATAGATAGATAGATAGATAAATTGAGAGAGAGAGAGAGAGAGAGAGAGAGAGAGAGAGAGAGAGAGAGATATAGAGAGAGAGAGAGAGAGAGAGAGAGAGAGAGAGAGAGAGAGAGAGAGAGAGAGAGAGAGAGAGAGAGAGAGAGAGAGAGAGAGAGAGACGCCTACATAACAATTACTATTCCTACCGTGACAAAGTTTAATGTTGCTGTTGTTATTGTTGTTGTTGATGCATTTCTTTTTTATCTTTTATTTTCATCATTTTTCCTTAACTCTCTCTCTCTCTCTCTCTCTCTATCTATCTCTCTCTCTCTCTCGTCACAGCTGATGATCATTGTATAAAAGGTGTATAACGCAGTATGGCCACACGTAAGACAACAGAGACCAAACATTACAAAGGAAAAGCAAGAATCAACGTCAGTAAAAGTGGAGAGCAAACAGACCAGAACGACCAAGGAGAGAGATGGATATGGAGAAAGACTGCCAGCGTGTGTGTGTGTGTGTGTGTGTGTGTGTGTGTGTGGGTGTGTGAGGGGGGCGTGGAACGGAAACGGCGTGTAATGCGGCGATGGTGGCTGATACGGCGGAACAGATGAGGAGGGAAAGGCAGAGAGAGTGGCGGGATGAGTGGCAGAGTGAGTGAACCAGCAGGACGCGGGGTTGGTGCTCTCAGCCGCTTCCTTCCACCCCTCACATCAACTGTTTCCAAAGGCCAAAAAGGAGATTAGTCTGGTTCTCGTGAGTGTTTCCTTTGGTTCATGGCACAGAAGAAGGGTCAGACTACCACCAGGGCCATAGAACTACCCCTGGAAATGCCTAGAACTCCAACGAAAGCCTTGTCAAATATGTGTTCCTGGGAGCCGAAATATTAATGAATGCGAACTCATGATACACACACACACACACACACACACACACACATAGGGTCATTTGCTGCCTCAGAGCGTTGGTTAGCTGCGGGAAATTGAGGACTTCAGTGGGTCGTGTTATGCAAAGCTCTGATAACCGATAAACAGCTTAAGTAGTAAGGGTCGCAGTCTTAAACATTTCGGCGCCCTG
>NW_026110514.1:52500-105970 GCF_024679095.1 Eriocheir sinensis
CTGTTAAATTAGATAGACAACGGAATTATTGCAACATGAATACCTTAAACACGTTAGATTAAATAGGAAATGCTGGGTTGATCGCAAGAGAAAAGGAAAGGTGTGGCAGATGAAATATTCGCTCCGTCTATGAAATTATACACGAGAAGTAAAAAAACAATAGAAAAATCCACTTCAGACACACGTAATTTAAATAGAAAATGTTGAAATGAATAAAAGAGGAAAGTGAAGGGAATAGCAGATGAAATATTCGCTCCGGCTATTAAATTACATACGAAAAGAAGAAAGAACTGTGACGAGTGAAAGTCAGCAGTTAAATTATAGAGACAACGAAGTGCTTGCAACATGAAACATGAATAGCTACCTTACGCAAGTAATATTAAATAGGAAATATTGGATTGCATGCGAGAGGCGAGGAAAGTGAAGGTTATAGATGAAATATTCGTTCCGTTTATGAAATTATACACGAGAAGAAGTAAAACAACAATAGAAAAATCCACTTCAGACACACGATATTTAAATAGGAAATGTTAAATTAAATAAAAGAGGGAAGTGAAGGTTATATATGAAATAATTCGCTCCGTCTATAAAATTACATACGAAAAGATAAAAGAACAGTCGACGAGTGAAAGTCAGCTGTTAAATTATAGACAACGAGGTCCTTGCAACATGAATAGCTACCTTACACAAGCTATATTAAATAGAAAATATTGGATTGAATGCGAGAGGCGAGGAAAGTCAAGGTTATAGATGAAATATTCGCTCCGTTTATGAAATTATACACGAGAAGAAGTAAAACAACAATAGAAAAATCCACTTCAGACACACGTTATTTAAATAGGAAATGCTGAAATGAATAAAAGAGGAATGTGAAGGGAATAGCAGATGATATATTCGCTCCGTCTATTAAATTACATACGAAAAGATGAAGGACAGTTGACGAGTGAAAGTCAGATGTTAAATTAAAATGACGAAGACCTTACACACGTTAGATTAAATAGGAAAAGCTGAAACGAATATAAGAGGAAAGGAAGGGTATGGCAGTTAAAGTACTCGTTCCGTCTATGAAATTATATACGATTAGAAAAGTAAAAGAACAGGTCGGGGTAGCGAGAGAGGAAACAGGAATTATACATAGTGAAGGAGTACAGTCGGAGATATAAAAGACTGGACTGAAGGCGAGAGGAGAGTGAAGGCTAAGGCAGATGAAAGAGTCGTTCCTTGTATGAATATAAATACGAGAAAGAACAGCTGGCACATGCACCTCAGCTGTTACGTTAAAAAGACAAGGTAGTGCTTGCAACATGAATGCTCTACACGCGATAAATGAAATTGAAAATGCTGAACTGAATGCGAGAGAAAGGGAAAGGGTTTGGGAAATAGATATATATACACGAGAGAGAAGGGAAAAGAACGACAGAGAAATGCACCATGGCAATTATATTAAAACAACGAAGTGTTTACAGCATAAATAATGCCTAATAATACCTTTGACACGATAAATCATAAATGAAATAATGAACTGAATAGGAGAAGAAAGAATGAGAGAGAGAGAGAGAGAGAGAGAGAGAGAGAGAGAGAGAGAGAGAGAGAGAGAGAGAGAGAGAGAGAGAGAGAGAGAGAGAGAGAGAGAGAGAGAGAGAGAGAGAGAATACCGGCTAGATGTGCCAAGTTTAATCAATGTATTCCGCCCAGCAGTAGCGAGGCTGTGGGGGAGGAGAAGAACGCGTCGGGCAGCAGCAGGGAGCAAGAGAAGGACGGGACACGGGTCGGCACTGTCAGACGCTGCCGCCTCTCACATCAATTGTTTCCGAAGGCCAAAAAGGGGATGAATCGGGTTCTAATGAGCGTTGTTTTTAGGTTCACGATACAGAGGAAGGGTCAAACCACCACCAGGGTCATAAAACTCCTGAAGGAAATGCCCCAAACTCTTTTGAAAGCCTTATAAAATGTGAGCTTGCGCGCCGACAGTAGCAGGAGAGCGACAGTCGCATAATTATAAGAACATAAGAACATAAGAACATAAGAACGTAAGGAATCTGCAAAAGGCGAATATTATTGAAGTGAGGGGAGTCTTTTTTTGTGCATATTCTCAAACATTTCGGGGCTTGCAAACATGCCTACATATGGCTATTCTTTCGTAAAGGTTGTGTTATTGTTTCCATGGGTAGTTTTATGAGCCTGACAACACTTCTGTAACTTCTGCACCATGCGGGTATAAAATAATTCACGAGAACAACAAAAAAAAAAAATACAGAGACAAAAAAAAAGACTAAAGCGTGCAAAAATGACCTTACCATCGCCAGGCCAAGGAGAAAACCAAACCAGACCAGCCATTCCCTCTACGACTAAAGACAACTTGCTCTCGGGGTGTCTGTGTCTGTATCTTTGAGCAGCGTGGAGGTACAAACAACTAAATCATGCAACAACCCGTGATTTAACGTGTGCGAGGCATTATTAGGCTTCATTTATGTTGCAAGCACTTCGTTGTCTTTTTTCATTTAATAACTGAAGTGCATTTGTTTACGGTTCGGTTTTTTTCCTTTCTTTCGTATAATTTATGTCGTCAGCTATTTTTTTTTTTTTTTACGTCTACGCCTATAGCGCCGGTAGGCTTGCTTGAGGGGCCTGGATGGTATTCGGCCCCAGCCCGTCATGGCGCAGACAAGTGTTTAAAGTGGCGCCATCTTCTCTTGGCTCATGCTGCCCCCCAGAACTCGTTCTTGATTCACTTGGACGGTTTCCTCTAGAGTCCGGGTTGATGGGTGGTCTTCAGGACAGCATGTAGGTAGTTTTAACCCACTCGGCGGTGACTGAAAATGCCGAATTGGTAGCGTGAGGATTCGAACTCGCGTCGTCCATCACGTGGTGAATGTGGGCCCAGCACGCTACCACTCAGCCACCGCCTGCCCTTCACTTCCAGTAACGTGGACGCACAAGGACTTTAAGCGTTCAAAGATGACCTCAACCTCGCCGGGCCGAGGAGACAACAAACCCCGAACAAATATTTTTCCAAGGACTGAAGATACAACTTGCTCCGGGGGTGTCTCTGTCTGTCTCTCGGCAACTTGAACACATAAAAAACTGAAGCGTTTAAAACTTTAAGACAGAAGGGCAGGAGGGGGGTGGGCGAGGTATACTTTCCCTATGACTAGAAATACAACTTGCCCCGGGGGTGTCTGTGTCTGTCTCTCAGTGATTTGAAAACATAAAGAAACACAGCATGCAAAAATCTAAGGCAGGTGTATGTGAGTGTGTATGGGGGGGGGGGAGGGGGAGGTGTGACAGCCCCGGGCCTCAAGGTGACTGGCTGGCTAATGGGTGGCGGCCCTTCTCGCCTCCTCGCCCCGAACTCCGCGGCCAATTAGAATCTGCGAGTGGATTCACGTTGTAGGAGAGAGTTTCCGTTGGGTTGACCCGCCACTGCGCTAAATTACCTGCTCTCTCTATCCCTTCCTCTCTCTTTCTCTCTCTCTATCTATCTATTTCTCTATCTCGGCATCTCTCTGTCTGTCTGTTTATCTGTTTATTCTCTCTCTCGCATACACATTAACAGTGGTGTCCCACAGGGTTCTGTCCTATCTCCCACTCTTTTTCTGTTGTTCATTGATGATCTTTCCAAAACGAACTGTCCTATCCATTCCTACGTCGATGATTCCACTCTGCATTACTCAACTTCTTTTAATAGAAGACCCACCCTACAGGAACTTAACGACTCAAGGCTGGAGGCTGCAGAACGCTTAGCCTCAGACCTTACTATTATTTCCGATTGGGGCAAGAAGAACCTGGTGTCCTTCAACGCCTCAAAAACACAGTTTCTCCACCTATCCACTCGACACAATCTTCCAAACAACTATCCCCTATTCTTTGACAACACCCAGCTATCACCTTCATCAACACTAAACATCCTCGGTCTATCTTTAACTCAAAATCTCAACTAGAAACTTCATATCTCATCTCTTACTAAATCAGCTTCCTCGAGGCTGGGCGTTCTGTACCGTCTTCGCCAGTTCTTCTCCCCTGCACAGTTGCTGTCCATATACAGGGGCCTTGTCCGCCCTCGTATGGAGTATGCATCTCATGTGTGGGGGGGCTCCACTCACACAGCTCTTCTGGACAGAGTGGAGGCTAAGGCTCTTCGTCTCATCAGCTCTCCTCCTCATACTGATAGTCTTCTACTTCTTAAATTCCGCCGCAATGTTGCCTCTCTATCTTTTATCGATATTTCCACGCTGACTGCTCTTCTGAACTTGCTAACTGCATGCCTCTTCCCCTCCCCCGGCCCCGCTGCACTCGACTTTCTACTCATGCTCATCCCTATACTGTACAAACCCCTTGTGCAAGAGTTAACCAGCATCTTCACTCTTTCATCCCTCACGCTGGTAAACTCTGGAACAATCTTCCTTCATCTGTATTTCCTCCTGCCTACGACTTGAACTCTTTCAAGAGGAGGGTATCAGGACATCTCTCCTCCCGTATTTGATCTTGCTTTCGGCCACCTCTTTTGTTTCTTTTTTAGGAGCAGCGAGTAGCGGCCTTTTTTTTCATTATTGTTTTCTTTTTTTGTGTGCCCTTGAGCTGCCTCCTTTGTTGTAAAAAAAAAAAAAAAAAGTTTTAACTGGTGCCAAGGAAATCTCGCCCTTAGAATAAGGTGAACAATGAGTGAGCGGATAAGAAAGAGATGATAAAGGAGAGAAAACCAGATCAGTGTATGGAGAGAAAGATGAACAGTGAAGATGAGTGAATGAGAGGTGAGTAAGGATGAGTGACTGACAATGATGAATAATGATAATTAAAAATATGAATAATGAATGAACAGGACAAGACTTAAATATATGGATAGCAAGATGAAGAGGGAAAGACGAATGGAGGATATGAATGAATGAGAGATGAATAAGAATGAATAATGATGAATAATGGGGAATAATAATGAATAAAAAGATTAATAATGAAAGAGCAGGGACACAACTGGAATAAATGAAGATGAATAAAACATAAATGAATCAAAAATAATAAAGATAAATAAAGAAATGAATAAAAATGAATAAAAACAAAATGAATAAAAATGAATAAAATGAAATTAATAATAGATAAATAATGAATAAAAATAAATAAAAGAAAAATAATGAATAAAAGGAGGGAAGGCGTGGCAAGGAACGATATCTGCTTACTGCACACACACACACACACACACACACACACACACACACACACACACACACACACACACACACACACACACACACACACACACACACACACACACACACACACACACACACACACACACACACACACACACACACACACACACACACACACACACACAAACACAACGTTAACTACTGCCAGGAAAACACACTCATAAAAGCAAATACCTGCATACTGGAAGAAGGTAAACGGGTAAAAACATAAAACGAGTTAACTAGCGCCAAGAAAACACAAACGTGATAGCAAGACGATTAATAGAAAAAAAAAACCAAGCAGATGAAAATAAAAAGAGCGAAGAAAGATGAATATAAAAGTAGTAGAAAGTCGTAAGTAAATAAGGTGAATAATTAAATAACCAAACAGGTAAAAATGTAAGGCCCGTTAAGTGGGTCAGGTAGGAAGGACGGAAAGGAAGGGAGAGGAAGAGAGAGGAAGGCAAGAGACAGAAAGGCAAGGGGAGAGGAAGGGAGGAGTGAGAGGGAAAGGAAAGGAGAGCAAGAGAGTGGAGTTCTTTCACGTGTAGCCCCTGTTCACCTAGTAGTGTGTAGGTACGCGACGTCAGGCAAGGAGTTGTGACCTCGTTGTCGCGGTGTGTTGTGTGTGAGTGGTCTCAGCCCCTACCAAAAATCGGTACTACGAGCTCTGTGCTCTTCCGTAGGGGAACGGCTGGCTGTCTCGAGAGAGACCCGCAGCAGACCAAGAGGTGAATTACACACACATTTGATAAGGCCATTACTGTGTGTGTCAGTGTCCATCCACCACTGTGTGGGTGCGGGTGCCAGTGTATCCATTACTGTGTGGGTGAGTGGGTGTTAGCGTCCACCCATTACTGTGTGTGTCAGTGTCCATCCACCACGGTGTGGGTGTGGGTGCTAGTGGCCCATCCACCACTGTGTGGGTGTGGGTGCTAGTGGCCCATCCACCACTGTGTGGGTGAGTGGGTGTTAGCGTCCACCCATTACTGTGTGTGTCAGTGTCCATCCACCACTGTGTGGGTGTGGGTGCTAGTGGCCCATCCACCACTGCCACTGACAGGTGCCACACTGCCACCCGCGGCAGATAGACAGGGGCTGCCAAGCATAGGTCAGTGGGCCCTTTGCGAACACCACACGTTCCCATGCTCCTACCAAACACCGCCTGGGGACGCCCGGGGCCAAATCAGTCATACATTCATCGTTCCTATCATCAAATACATCTTAAAGTTCGACAACAAATGTATACACTGTATGTCCATCATCATCAGGCAGCCTAATGGATAGCTATATAATAGGGTGGATCAAAAAATCCGACTTTAATATTTTAAATTGTAATAGTGTGGAAAATATGGGGGATGTTGATCGTAACTTGCAACAAAAAAATTAGACTTGTGAATAAATATCTTCAGGTGCCCCAAAGCCATTAAATATAATGCATAATTGATAAAACTTGCATATTCCTTTATGTATAATAAATAGCTACCTAAAGGTATTTTAAATTGTAATAGTGTGGAAAATATAGGGGATTATAATAGTTGGTTGCAGCAGAAAAATTAAACTTGCGAATAAATATCTTCAGGTGCCCCAAAGTCATTTAATATATAGCAAAATTCATTAAAAGTGGCATATTTCTTCATGTATAGTAACTAATGCCTAAAGTACATAAACTGACAAGTGTGGCAGAAAAAATATATATATATATATATATATATATATATATATATATATATATATATATATATATATATATATATATATATATATATATATATATATATATATATATATATATATATATATATATATTAGTGGTTAAAACATAGTTTTCTATGGGTCACAGCTTTAGGAAACTGTTGTGAGTGCACCCTGTTACATCAGGCTTACCCATCCTGCTCTGCTCGAGGCTTCCTGACTCTTCTTGCCCAGTACTGAGCCTTACTTGTACTGTATGGATGTCTTTACTGTGTGCGCCTATTAATGCTAAATTATAGCCTAATTTAGCATATTTTTGGCTCCAGACTTATAAGACAACATGCTAAGACACATACAACTAGATCAGCAGATGAGTGCCCCATTTTGGACATGGGGAAGATTGATGGCATCGAGTATTACCAACTTATGAGACAGTAATGATATGTTATATATTTGTGAGAAATGATCTGAAGAAGAGCACAAATAAGGATCCCTCATTCTCAGAAATTGCTGACAAGGTTGTAGAAAGGCTAAAGGTAGTTTGATCAGTGTATGGAGAGAAAGACAAACAGGAAGATGAGTGAACAGAGGTAAGGATGAGGACTGACAATGATGAATAATGATAATTAAAAATATGAATAATGAAATGAAATGAGGACAAGACTTAAATATATGATAGCAAGTATGAAGAGGGAAAGACGAATGGAGGATATGAATGAATGAGAGATGAATAAGAATGAATAATGATGAATAATGGGGAAATAATAATGAACAAAAAGATTAATAATGAAAGAGCAGGGACAGAACTGGAATAAATGAAGATGAATAAAACATAAATGAATCAAAATAATAAAGATAAACAGAATGAATAAAATGAATAAAAACAAATGAATAAAATGAGAATGAAATTAATAATAGATAAATAATGAATAAAAAATAAATAAAAGAAAATAATGAATAAAAGGAGGGAAGTGCAAGGAACGATATCTGCTTTCACTGCACACACACACACACACACACACACACACACACACACACACACACACACACACACACACACACACACACACACACACACACACACACACAAACACACACACACACACACACACACACACACACACACACACACACACACACACACACACACACAAACACAACGTTAACTACTGCCAGGAAAAACACACCTTATGCAAGCAAATACTCATACTGAAGAAGGTAAACGTAAAACGGCAAAAAACATAAAACGAGTTAACTAGAAGCGCCAAGAAAACACAAACGTGATAAGACGATTAAGAGAAAAAAATGCAGACAAAACAAAAAGAGCGTATATAGTTACAAAAGTAGTAGAAAGTCGCGGGTAAATAAGGTGAATAACAATAACCAACAGGTAAAATGTAAGGCCCGTTAAGGGCTGTAGAAAGGACGGGAAAGGAAGGGAGAGGAAGAGAGAGGAAGGCAAGAGACAAAGGCAAGGGAGAGGTTGGAGATGAGAGGGAAAGGAAAAGGAAAAAGAGAGTGGAGTTCTTTTCACGTGTAGCCCCCTGTTCACCTAGTAGTGTGTAGGTATGCTGCACGTCAGGCAAGGAGTTGTGACCTCGTTGTCGCGGTGTTGTGTGAGTAGTTCCCAGCCCTACCCAAAATCGGTACTATTGAGCTCTGTGCTCTTCCGTAGGGGAAACGGCTGGCTGTCTGAGAGAGACCCGCAGCAGACCAAGATAGTGAATTACACACACATTTGATAAGGCCAATACTGTGTGTGTCAGTACCATCCACCACTGTGTGGGTGCGGGGTGCCAGTGTATCCATTACTGGGTGGTGGGTGGGTGTTAGCGTCCACCCATTACTGCAAACAGTCCAACCACCACTGTGTGGGTGTGGGGTGCTAGTGGCCCATCCACCACTGTGTGGGTGAGGGTGTTAGCGTCCACCCATTACTGTGTGTGTCATGTCCATCCACCACCGTGGGTGTGGGTGCCAGGCTCATCCACCACTGCCACTGACAGGTGCCACCGCCACCATGCAAGATATAGACAGGGGCTGCCACAGGTCAGGGCCCTCTTTGCGAACACCACACGTTCCCATGCCCTACCAAACACCGCTGCCCAATGCCTGGGGCCAACCAGCCACATTCATCGTCTTTATCATCAAATACATCTTAAAGTTCGACAACAAATGTATACACTGTATGTCCATCATCAGGGCAGCCTAATGGATAGCTATATAATGAAGCCCAGCCTCACTGTCCAGACCACTTGCACATTCACTTAGACTGTGTCATGAAGACAGGGCACGGGCCAGCCACTATCAGGGGCAGGGTTCAGCTGATCGCTCCTGCCTCCCAAAATGGCCGACAGTTGCCCCTCCCAAAAGAAAAGCGAAGCGGTGTGACGTCAGTGCAGCCTCTCTATAAGGGAACGCCAGTGATCGAAGTGTTAAAAATGGCATTAGGTATAAGTCATTCGTGATAATATAATGCTGGACAATAGAGGAGATTCAATAAGCTGTAAGTGGGTGAGTACTACCTCCACCCATTTTCCCTGTCTCTATAATGGAAAGCCAGAGATCAAAACGCCACAGAGAGCTAGACAGAAGGCATTTGTGATATCATAATACATGACAATACACGAGATTCAATTAGTCATTATATGGATGTGTATTGCCACCAACCTCTTCCCAGTGATCTAAGCGTCAGAAAAGGACATTCGGTATAAGTCATTAGTGATAGATAATGGAAGACAATGAAGGCGACTCAATCAGTAAATGGATAAGTATTGCCACCAACCTCTTGCCGGTGATCTAAGCGTCAGAAAAGGACATTCGGTATAAGTCATTAGTGATAGATAATGGAAGACAATGAAGGCGACTCAATCAGTAAATGGATGCGTCCTGCCACCACCCTCTTGCAAGTGATCAAATCGTCACAACGGGGCATTGGGTCTGAGCGAATCGTGTGCAGTCAGCCCTATATAATCACCCACTGTGTCTTACGGTCCGTCAAGTGAAGCGAGTCTTGCCGCCATGACCTCCTACACCAGGGACACAACACGTACGCAGCAGCAGCGCCTAGAGACAAACCAGATTGACGAGACCGCTTTGGCGTTGGCTATCCACTTTCTATATATCTATCTATTCATCTATCTATAGGTAACATATGAAAGGAAGAGATAGGACTGTTTGGTAGCCAGGGAGGAAGGAACCCGCGGGAACCATTTCAAAAACGACTTCCCCAATATAGTTTCACAGTTTGCAGGAAGATCGGTAGAAGAGGTGAGTGAATATTACAATCAACACCTTTATGCAAGTCAGGTGGTCATAACGTCATATTTAAGGAGCGTTGGGCATAAGTCAATCAAGAGGCAGGTAAGGGGGGTAAAGGTGACGTTTGGGGCATACACTATGGCAGCGCGTCGCCTCGGTGCTCATTTCCGTGCCAATGACTTCTCTGAAATGTCTCTGGGTCTTGGCTTGCAGGGGTCATCTTCAAGGCTCATCTTCGCCACCGTCCCTTGAGTCTGATTAGCTTGAGTTCTCCACCATCCCTCCCGTGTTACCTCACGGCACAGGTTAGCGCGGGTTCTCACCACACTCTCGGCCGCTACCTCCCTCCCGCCTGGACGCAAGGGTGCAAAATTGGGTAAGAGGACTAGAGAGGCAGCTGCTATTTTAAGGCACCAGATTTCCCCGAAATTCGAACTCCTTGTCGCTTTGGTGGATCTGAGAGGCGCCGGCGACTTGATTATCCTGAGTTTAGGGGTGATATTGAACTTTCTCTTCGTCGTCCATGCCCATATAACACTTAGAGAAGATGATAATGATGAGGTAGTAGTAGTAGTAGTAGTAGTAGTAGTAGTAGTAGTAGTAAAAGGAGAAGAAGAAGAAGAAGAAGAAGAAGAAATTTAAAGGGTTATATTCTTAAACATTTCGGCGCCCACGCACACACATTTGACAAGGCTTTCGTTATAGGAGTTATGGGGGACCTAAGTATTAGAACTCCAAGGTCAATCTATCCTAATCTCTCTCTCAGCGTTACGAAGAACAACTCGAGCGACTCAACCTCTTCACGTTGGAAAAGAGACGACTGCGGGGAGACCTGATACAAGTCTTCAAGTACCTGAACAAGCTCAGCAACGTCGATCACTCCAAACTCTTCACGCTACAAACTAACCCGAAAACAAGAAACAAATGTAAAACAATTCAAGCGAAGCGATGCAACACATATAATAGCAGGAGTTATTTCTCGAACAGAGTCACCCGCCACTGGAACAGCCTTCCTGCAGGAGTGGTTAGTGCGGAAACGATCAACTCCATTAAGCATCACATTGACCGTCACACTGCTGCGTCGGGAGTGAGCTGAACGTATCCGGGAGTACGTACAAGAGTGCTCTGATCTTTCCGCAGGTTACCCCTGTGGCTGACGGAATGATTAAATCACTAAAAGCAGGAAGCCTTGCAATGAGCCAACAGACTTTCTGCTGCCTGCTCGTACATATTTCCATGTTTCCATGTTTATTTCTTCTCCTCCTCCTCCTCCTCCTCCTCCTCCTCCTCCTCTTTCATCCTGTCAAACGAGGGACGTAGACACACACACCCACGCCCACAGAAGTACCCTGAGTAGGAGGTAGCAAGCGCTCTATAGGCCGTGATGAAGCAACAAGTGGGTCATTCGTCTAAATGGTGACGAACACAATACTCTAACACAAGACACCACACTCTAACTTTATAATAGCGGATAAGGGAGACGAAGAGGAGGAGGAGGAGGAGGAGGAGGAGGAGGAGGAGGAGAAAGGTAAGGTATGAAGCTGGGGCAAGAGGGAGGGTGAAAATAAGCCACTGACACCTCTTGAAGCATTCTGGCGATGGCTTGAGGTGGCACGATTCTCAGAACACAATCTACTGCCATTGAGACGTGTTGCCTTGCTTCCCACACGTTATACTCTGCCTGTCTTTCTGCTTGGCTTGATGTGCTTGTAATACACTTCAATTTTATACATTCCCGCCTTTTGATACCGTCCATATTATCCTTTCCAGCGTGGAACACGATCTACTACGACTGAGACGTGTTACTGTCCTTTCCACACGTTATACTCTGCCTGTCCTTCGCTTGGCTTGATGTGCTTGTAATACACGTCAATTTCAATACATTCCCATCTCTCTCTACCTTCCTTCTTATCCTTTCTAGCACGCAACACGATCCACTGCCACTAATACGTGTTACTTTCCTTCCCACACGGTAAACACTGCCTGTCCTTCGCTTGATATAACGTCCTTTATAGTCCTTCAGTTTGTATGCGTTCCTATAAACCCTCTGTTCTGACTTCCCTACAAGCCTTCCTTACTTCCTACACGTTGTTGCTCTCTGCCTGGACTTCGCTTGGAGCGATGTACTCTAGCTTGTATACATTCCCGACCCTTTCTACCTTCCCTATAAACATTCCCTGCGTGTGCCTCAAATTGTCTGCCCTGATGTGATTGTAAGACACTCTTGTTTTTATATATTTATTCGCCTATTTCTATTTTTCTACTTATCCTTCCATGCCTGTATCTCAATCTGTTATACTCTGCTTGGCCTGATGTGCTTGAGAGATGCTCCTGTTTGTATATATTCATTCGTCTCTTTCTATCTTTCTTTTTATCCTTCTATGCCTGTATCTCAATCTGTTCCCACACTCTGCTTAGCGTGATGTGCTTGCGTGACACTTAAGGTCATTCCCTCGTCTCTTTCTACCTTATAAACCCTCCCAGCCTGTACCCCAGTCTCGGTTAATACTCTGCTTGGCTTGATGTGCTTTTATGAGACTTCAGTTCATTCCCTCGTGTCTTTCTAGCTTTCCTTTTATCCATCCCGGTCTGTGCCACAATCTGTGTTATTACTCTATTTGGCGTTACGTTCTTTTACGAGGCTGCAATTTGTATACATTCCCGTGTCTTTCTGGCCGCCTTCTTCTCCTCCACGGCCTGCAGCAGCCCTCCCACCGCGTCTAGTCCACACCCATCACCCACTGCCGTCCTTAACTCGCCTTTTGTGGCACAGCACGAGTTTAAGTGGAGGCTAGTTTCTATCGTCGTTTTCATCCTTTTTTTTTCTCTCTTTTTTCCTTTATCTTCCTTGTTATTCTTTCTTTCTTTTTCCCTTCTTTTTTTTTCTTTCTTCCTTCATTCATTCTCTCCTTTCTATCTTTATTTATTTATATCCTTCCTTCTTTCTTTCTTCATTCCTCTGTGTTTGCTTTGCTTGTCTTATTTTTTTTTTCTTTTTTATGACAATTTGCATCTCCGCTACTTTCTTTCTTTCTTTCCTTCCTTCCTTCCTTCCTTCCCACTCTCCTTCCTTCCTTCCTTCCTTCCTTCCTTCCTTCCCACTCTCTTTCCTTCCTTCCTTCCTTCCTTCCTTTCTTTCTTTTCTTTTTTGCTTACTTGTTTTCTATCTATCCTTCTTTCTTCATCAATCCATCCATTCATCCTTCCTACCTTCCTTCCTTCCTTTCTTTCTTTTCTTTCTTGCTTACTTGTTTTTTTATATCTTTCTTCATCCATCCATCCACTCATTCTTCCTACTTTCCTTCCTTTCTTTCTTTCTTTCTTTCTTTCTTTCTTTCTTCCTTTTTTTCTTCATTCATTCATTCTTACCTTCCTTCCATCCTTCTTCCTGCCTTCTTTCCTTCCTCACACACGTCAACTCACCTGCAAGAAGAAAAAGAGAGAAACAAAATTACCACCACGTTAAAAATAAACAAAATACGTATAAAAATAACTTCTAAAACCCATTCCGTAAGCATTGTATTATCATTTATCTGGGTCGCCATTCCAACTCATACTGTTATAAATTTGCAGTCTCTCAGTTTCTTCCTCTGCCTCCATTTTAATAAGCGCTGAGGGTTCCCTGACATGCCGTAGTAAAGACACGTCCCCTTGATTCAAACAGGTGTTCCCTTATGTATATGCGTTACACTCACAGCAACCTTCACTACCTCGCTACCCTCACCACCAGGATATATAAGTACACGGTCTCTATAACCATTTGCCGAAGTAGCCTAGACACGAGTTCCCTTAACTTCTAAAAGGTGTTCCCTTTTCTCTATGTGTTACAGTCCCCGGCACCACCTCAGCCTTCACTACCTTGCTACCCTCGCCCTCAAGATACAGAGAGGGTACATGGTCTCCTCTCTCTGTACCTTGCTCCCCACCACATGTAACCTCCCTCGCCACGCTGTCTGTCTGTCTACCTGCTTCTGACCGACAACAGAGAACGAAAACAAGTATTCGGACACCCCAATCTACAGAGCAATTTGTAGACGTCACACAGCCACTGCACTGTACTGTTACTGTGTGTGTTTCTGCGTAGGTTCCTATTTTCAGGCGCTTTCGGTTCTTACAACGGCGATTTTCAAAGGCCACAAAGGAGATTAGTCGAGTTCCCGTGAGTGTTTTTCAAATTCCTTGTGCAGAAGCCTTGTTAAACTACTACATGGCTCATAGAACTACCCATAGAAATACTAACACAACCTCCAAGAAAGGCTTATCAAATGTGTGTGTGTAAGCCCCGAATTGCTTGAGAAGGTGGGCATAAAACATTCATCTAAAGATGTGTGGGGGACTAAGACACATATTCTCAGACATTTCGGGGCTTACACACCCACTTTTGATAGGGCTGTCGTAAGTAGAGGTTGTGTTTGTATTTCCAGGGGTAGTTTTATGAGACAAGAGGTAGTTTGACACGGCTTCTGCACCATGAACGTGAAATACTCATGAGAACCCGCCTAACCTCCTTCGTGGCCTTGGAGAACACTTGTGAGACAGCCAAATTTTTCTTAGAGAATACTTACCTTAGAAAACCTAATAAGTAGACATAAATAAATCAACAAATAAAAAAATACAATAAACGGAGCTCATCATGTCTCATTTCCATATAAATTCAATCCACACAATCATTAAACGGCGATAATTCCACTCGTATATCCGATTAGTTTAGTGCGGCTCATTCATATGGAAGCCGGACAGACCGAGGCAATGTTTATGACGGCGGCGCGGGCTGTGGTGGGGGCGATGAGGGGGCTGGGGCAAGTGGGCGACGGAGAAGGAGGAGGACGAGGAGAGGAGCGGAGAAGGAGGAGTAATATCAGTGGCCTAAGGATGAAGGTGGTGGAGAAGAAGGGAAACAGAGAAGATAGATGAGAAGGAAGAGATGGAGGATAAGAGGAGGAGGAGGAGGATCTGTGATATAAAGGAGATAAGAAAAAAATAAAAGTACAGGAGGAAGAACAGGAAAGAAAAGAAGAGGAGAAGGAAGATCAGTGGGAAGAAGATGGAAAAAGACAAAATTATAAGAGGAGGAGGAGGAGAATGAGGAAACATGGACGAGCAGGCAGCAGAAAGCCTGTTGACTCATTACAAGGCTGCCTGCTTTCAGTGATTTAATCAATCCGTCAGCCACGGGAGTGGCTTGCAGGGAAGGATTAAAGCACTTGTGTACCTATACATTCAGTTCACTCCCGATGCAGCAAAGTGCCGATCAATGTGTTTCTTGAAGGAGTTGATTGTCTCTGCGCTAACCACTTCTGCAGGAAGGCTGTTCCAGTGGCGAACAACTCTATTCGAGAAATAACTCCTGCCGACGTCGGTATTGCATCGCTTTGCTTGAACTGTTTTTCCATTGTTTCTTGTCCTCGGGTTAGTTTGTAGCGTGAAGAGTTTGCAGTGATCAACATTGCTGAGCTTTTGCTAAGGCGGAGGAGGAACAAAAGGAAAAATTAGGACCAGAAAGAGAGAGAAAAAAAGAGAAAAATAGGAAGTAAGTGACGGCGGGCGACGGACGGCACTTGTGAGAACGGCGACCCGCACCTCAGCCCTGCCTGCAACGTGACAAGCGGACTACCTGCCCCGCTACAGGAAGGGTCGCTGAGGGACGATGATAATGACGAGTGCTTTCCTGCTGCATCCTCGTCCTCGTCCTCCTCCTTCTCTTCCTGTTCTGTGTTGTGTTGTGTTATGTTGTGTTGTGACGATGATGACGAGTGCTTTCCTGCTGCATCCTCATCCTCGTCCTCCTCCTTCTCCTCCTGTCCTGTGTTGTGTTATGTTGTGTTGTGACGATGATGACGAGTGCTTTCCTGCTGCATCCTCCTCGTCCTCCTCCTCCTGCCTGTGTTGTGTTGTGCTATGCTTTGTTGTGTTGTGCTGTGTTGTGTTGTGCTGTGTTGTGTTGTGCCTACATATCGGACACTATCACAAACCACCATCATCAAAACAGTCAAAACATTCTAGTCTTTTGATTTCTGTTTTGCGACGAAAGTTACCCAAAACAAACTGCTGTTGTTAAAATAGTCAATACCTTTCAATCTTCTTAATTTATTTTTTGTTGTGTGGGGAAAATCACACAAAAAACGATGTTGCTTGTAAAATAGTTGATGCATTTTAATCTTTATATTCTTTTCGTGTGTGGGGGAAATTACCGCGGGACGAGACCTTGGTGTTGTTGTTGTTGCTGTTGTTATAGTTACAAGCAGTGTTGCCAAATACATACTACAAAACACAGAATAAAGCCAGAAGTCTATAACCCTGTCATTACATAAACGTTAACGTCCGCGACATTCAACCACATAACCTAACATAACATAGCATAGCATAACATAATACAGCATAATATGATATAACCTAGCCTATCCTAATCTAACATAACATAAGATAACCTAACATAACCTAACATAGCATAACATAACATAATACAACAGAACATAACATAACATAGCGTAGCATAACATAATACAGCATAATATGAGATAACCTGACCTATCCTAATCTAACCTAACCTAACCTAACCTAACCTAACCTAGCATAACATAACATAATACAGCAGAGCATAACCTAACATATCATACCATAACCAACACAGCAACCCCGCACCACACTTATTTCCAGCACCCTTTAACAGCCACGTATTTACCCCTGACAACAGTACCACCACCACCACTACCATTATTACCTCCACCTCCATCACGCCTATACAGCACGTTCACCCGGCACCATTAACAGGGCCAACAACACCACCACCACCACCACCATACACAACTACTTTCATCACCATCGTCACCACTACTAGACTAACGTCATCAGTAGGGCTAATAACATCACTTCACCACCAAGAGCACCACCACCACAAGTCATCACTACCACCATCACCACTTACCTTCCCGCACCACCACCACCACCACCACCATCACCACCACCACCACCACCAACACCACCTCCATCACAATCACCACCACCACCACCACCACCTCCATCACAATCACCACCACCATCACCACCACCACCACCACCACCACCACCATCATCACCACCACCACCACCACCACTACCTCCATCACAATCACCACCACCACCACCACCTCCATCACAATCACCACCACCATCACCACCACCACCACCACCACCACCACCATCACCACCACCACCTCCATCACAATCACCACCACCACCACCTTCATCACAATCACCACCACCACCACCACCACCTCCATCATAGTCACCACCACCACCATCACCACCACCACCACCCTCTTATCTAACACAGAGAGAAAAATGGGAGTATAAGTTCATTGCTTTTCCTCCTCCTCCTCCTTTCCCTCCTTCTATTCCTATTATTCCTCTTATTCCACCCTTCCATTATTGCCTGCCTCGCATTCTCTCTCTCTCTCTCTCTCTCACCTTTTGTTTTGCTGTCTCTATTCCATTTCCAGCTCTATTATCTCTACAACTCTATTACACACCCGGCGCCTTTATCTTCCTAAATTTACTTTCAGGACATGAAAAGCGCCCGTGCATCTAAGTTTCCCTGGTGCTGGGTTGCTATTTATATATTTTCATCGACACAAAACATGGAGTGGTATTACGATTTTTTTTTCTTCATAATTCTCATTTTTTGTCAGGGTTTTTTTTTTTTTTTTGTCGTGTGTTTTTTTGTAGTTTTTTGAGGGAGCACGTTTGTTTATTTATTTTTTTGTCATTCTGTTTTTTTCGTGTGTTTGTCTTTTTTGTATTTTTGTTGGAGTATATTTTTTATCCTGTTTTTCAGTTGTTGTTTTTTTGTCATCGCGTTTCTTTGGTGTGATGTTTTTGTCGTTTTTTTTTTCCTCTTTTTTCATAGTTTATTTTCATTCTCCTCATTTTTTGTATCATTGTTTTGTTTTGTTTTTGCTCGTTTTTTTGTCTTTTTTTGTGGGGAGCACCTTTTTTTGGTCCTGTTTTTTCATTATATATATTTTTTGGTCATCGCGTTTCTTTGGTCGATTTTTTTTATTATTTTTTTTTTGTTTTGTTTTCTCGTGTTTTCTATCATATTTTTTTGGTGTGCGTTTTGTTTGCATGTTTTTTTTGTCCTGTTTTCCATCATATTTTTTGGGGTCATCGCGTTTTTTTTGTGGTGTTTTGGTCGCTTTTTTCCTCTTTCGTCATAATATATTTTCATCCTCCTTTTCTTTGTTTATCCGTCGCCTGAGTCATCGATAATTACTGCATTAGCTTCATCACCATCAGCCAGTCACATCACCGCGCTATACATCCGCTCTTTGTCATCACGGTATTTTTTTTTCGGTAGAGCAGTGGTGCAGTGGTTACCGTCCCTAACTACGAATCTACGGGTCCGAGCTCGAATCCCGGCCTGGACAGTCGGCGTGCAGCCCACCCAGCTGTTCATCCTTCCTTTCAGGCTGGTGTATAAATGGGTACCTGGGGAAACCTGGGGAAGGTAAACTGTGGTGACCCGGATGTCACAGTGACCTAAGTTAAGGGTTCTCCCCACCACTACCACTACCCCCTCTGTCCTTCCTTCTCTCCCCTTCCCTCCTTCCTCCTCCTCCTCCTTCCTTCTCTCCCCTCTCTCCTTCCTTCTCTCCCCCTCCTTCCTCCTTCCTCCTTCCTCCTTCCTTCCTTCTCCCCTCCTTCCTCCTTTCCCTCCTCCCTCCTTCCTTCTCTCCCTCCTTCTTTCTCTCCCTCCTTCCTTCTCTCCCTCCCTCCTTCTTTCTCTCCCTCCTTCCTTCTCTCCCTCTTCTTCCTTCTCTCCCCCTCTTTCCTTCTCTCCCCTTCCCTCCTTCCTCTCTCTCCCACTCCCTCCCTCCTCTCTCCCCCCCTTCCCTCTCCTTTCCTCTCTCCCTCCTTTTCTTTTTCCCTCCCTCCTTTATTTTCTTCCCCCTCTCCCACTTCCTCAAAGGGTCAACGGGACGGAGATGAGCACCGCCGCCACGCGCATTTATTACGTATCCTCCCAACTATACAGCCTTTATCTTACACCTTATTCTTATTACATACGGCAAAGAAAACAAACTAAGAGCGAAAAATAAAATATAAGAAGCCCATCAGGAAAATAACACGAGGCCAAAAAAGTATTACCAATTTAGGCTGTCGTGGCAATTTCTCCTTCACTCGACACCAGATATATGGCCGCTGAGGAAGGCGTCTATGGAAGGGGGGAAGGAGGAGGAGGAGGAGGAGGAGGAGGAAGCTGCGGTGGTGATGAAGGTAGTGATGTAATATTGATGACACGATGAGAAAGAATGATATGAAGGGACCGATGAGACGATAGTGGAACATAGTAAGGTAAAGAAAGGAGGTAAAGAGAGGTGAGGGGAGGAGGAAAAGACGATTAACTAAGGGAATGATGTGGTAAGAGTGGAAGGCGAGAGGGTGTGGATGTGGAGGTGATGTGGTAATACTGTGGTTAGTGTTGCTGTTGTTGTTGCTGGTGGTGGCAATAGTGGTGGTGATGGTTATGCTGGAGGTGGTGATGCTGGTGGTGATGATGGTTATGCTGGAGGTGATGCTGGTGGTGAAGGTGTTATGGTGATGCTGCTAGTGGTGGTTGTGGTGATAATGCTGGTGGTGGTCGTGGTAGTGGTTATGGTGGTGATGTTAGTGGTGTTGGTTAAAGTAAATTTACACACACACACACACACACACACACACACACACACACACACACACACACGGCTCCTTCGCACGGCCGCACACACACGTCGAAACAGATCAGGCAGGAGAAGGAGGATCAGGAGCCCTAATCACCCAGACAGACCAGAGACCGACCACTGTGCCGGGCAAACTAACAAGTGATTTACAGGACGCTGGCCGAGTGTGGACCAGTGGGAGACGGTACAGAGGTGGGGAATTTTTTACAGCAAAGGAAGCAGCTTAAGGGGAAAAAAAGCACTGCTCGTATAAAAATGAATAAAAATGACCAAAGAACAATAGACAAAGGAACATGAGTGGAGGAAATGGCTTATAGAGTAAACATTTCGGGGCTTACACACACACACACACACACACACACACACACACACACACACACACACACACACACACACACACACACACACACACACACACACACACACACACACGCACACACATTTGATAAGGCTTTCCTAGAGTTTTTTTTTTTTAAATATTTACATGGGTTGAAGTTTTATGAGCCTAGCAATAGTCTTACAAAGTGTCTACACCATGAACGTGAAAGAAAAAAACACTCATGAGAAATCATTCGTAGAGGTTGTGTTAGTATTTCCATGGATAGTTTTACGAGCCTAGTAATAGTCTGACAAGGCTCCTCCATCACAAGAACCCGACGAACCTCCTTTGTGACCTTTGGAAATAGATGCTGTGAGAGAGAAGCATTGGAGAACACGAACCGAAGGAACATAAACTGACAAAGGGGTATTACATGCAGATAAAAGACATGGCTGATGAGGAACGAGAGACTTTTAAGTGACTGTGGACGTGAGTGAGCAAAGGGTGAAGGAGGAGCAAGGACTTTAAAAATAGGGACAGTTACTGATGACTGGACGATGGCTGACGAAGGGACGGACGGAATGCAAGTGAGGAAACATGGAAACATGGAAACATGGAAATGCAGGCAACAGAAAGCCTATTGGCTCATTACGAGGTCGACCGCTTGGGTGATTTAATCTGCTCGACCGCCACTTGGGGCATGGTGAGCAGATGAAAGCACCTCGATATTGAGGAGCAGATGGAAGCCCCTCGTTATTCAGTTTACTCCTGACGCAGCGAAATGACGGTCGATTCTATATTTGAAGGAGTTGATGGTATTCGCATTTACTACTTCTGAGGGAAGATTGTTCCAGTGGCGGATGACTCGGTTTGAAAAGAAACTCCTTCCAATGTCTGTGTTACATCGACTCGACTGAATGGGTAAACCGTTATTTCTAGTTCATGAGTTGGTTTGCAGTTCAAAGAATTTGGAGTAATCGACGTTATTGAATTTTTTTTAGATACTTGAAGACTTGAATCATATCCCCTCGTAGGCGTCTTTTCTCCAATGTAAAGAGATTGAGTCGCTTGAGTCGTTCCTCGTACGGTTGAGCCCTGAAGGTTGGAATCATCTTTGTGGCGCGTCGTTGAATCCTTTCCAGTAAAGCAATGTCCTTTCTGTAATTGGGAGACCAGAACTGCACTGCATACTCGAGGTGCGGTCTTACCATGGAATTATACAAGGATAGCATCACGTCTGGTGTTTTACACTGAAGTTCCTCGCTATGAACCCGAGCATAATGTTGGCCTTGTTGTATGCTTTTTACAGTGATTCGCGTGTTTCAGGTCACTGCTGATAGTGACTCCAAGATCCTTTTCCTCCTGCATCGCTTGCAGAGGTCTCCCATTCATGATGTATGTGTGGTTACTATTTTGGGACCCAATGTGCATGACTTTGCATTTGTCAACATTAAAAGACATTTGCCATTTTTCCGACCATTCGATAATGTGATTGAGGTCTTTCTGAATGATTTCGCAGTCGGTCTTTGTGAGGGCATCTCCACCCACCTTGGTGTCATCTGCAAATTTCGATATTGTGGATTTCAGTCCTGATTCTAGGTCATTGATATATATGATAAAGAGGATGGGTCCCAGCACTGACCCTTGAGGCACTCCACTAGTGACTGGTAGCCAATCGGAAGGCTGTCCGCTGAGTAGTACTCGTTGTTTTCTGTCAGTGAGCCAATCTCTTATCCACGCGATCAGATTGGCTCCGATGCCCGCCGAGTGCAGTTTCTTAAGGAGTCGCTCGTGCGGTACCTTGTCGAAGGCTTTCTGAAAGTCCAGGTATATAACATCACTGGGGATGTGGGCATCCCAGTTCTTATATATACCTTGGAAGAAGTCTAATAAATTCGTTAGGCAGGAGCGCTTGTTTCTGAAGCCATGCTGGGTGTCGGAGATTATATTATTGTTTTCTAGAAACTTAACAAGTTTATCTCTAATAATCTTTTCGAGTATTTTTCCTGCCACTGATGTCAAACTTATGGGCCTGTAGTTTAATGCAACGCTTTTGTCTCCTTTTTTGAAAATCGGTGTTACGTTCGCCATCTTCCAATCTTCCGGGACCTTGTTTAGTTGAACTGACCGGTTGAATATGGTAGTTAGTGGTTGAAGTATTTGTTGTTTAAGCTCTTTTAATAACCGCGGGGACAAACTGTCGGGTCCCGTTGACTTGTTCGTGTCGAGTTTGTCCAAGTAGTCCAAGGAGGAGGAGGAGGAGGAGGAGGAGGAGGAGGAAGAGGAGAAGAGAACGGAGGTAATGTCATTTTAAAAGGCGAAGGGGAAAGAGTACTGACAAAGGGGACGAGAAGAGAGAGAGAGTGTGTGTGTGTGTGTGTGTGTGTGTGTGTGTGTGTGTGTGTGTGTGTGTGTGTGTGTGTGTGTGTGTGTGTGTGTGTGTGTGTGTGTGTGTGTGTGTGTGTGTGTGTGTGTGTGTGTGTGTGTGTGTGTTCTATGGGGCTTGAGAGTAACGCCAAAGAAGTAAACTCCTACGACACAATGCTAAGAAATAATTGCCAGAGGAAGTACACAGAGAAGGAGAAAGGAGACAAGAACAGAAGGGACAGGATACAGGAGGGGACAGGGAAGTGTGTGGGTCTGAATATAGCGTCCAGAATATTCCTCCTCTCTCCCTCCTTCCTTCTCCCTCCTCCTTCTCTCCCTTCCTCCTCCCTCCCTCCCTCCATCTAGTCCTCCTTACTCCGTCCTTCACTCTCTCCTCTCTCCTCTCCCACTTCCTAGGTCGACGGAAGAGCATCAAGGGTTGGTAAAGGTGTTACATATATTATACGAGGAGGAGGAAGGAAGATAGAAGATTAGAAAGGAAGAGAGAAGACACAAGAAGATAAGGAAAGAGTACGTGTTATGCGTGGATGAAGAGCAACAACAGGAATAAGCCGCCTCAGTCCACACCAGAGCATGAAAGGGTTGGTGACGGTGACAGACACATGAGAACACGCAGGAAACAATGAAGTATATATGCATGATCTATGCGGGTGAAGAGCAAACAAAAAGATCCGTATTCTCAAACATTTCGGGGCTCACACACCCATATATAGTAAGCCTTTCGTAGAGGTGGTGTTAATATTTCCATGTGCAGACCGATTAGTATTTCTATGGGTAGTTTTTTTGAGCCTAGCGATAGTCTGACCACACTTCTGCACCATGAACGTGAAGAAACACTCACGAGAACCCGACTAATCTCCCTTGTGGCCTTTGGAAACAGCTGTTGTGTGAGTGCCGGAAGCCTCTGAGAATATGGGCTTAGTATTTCCAAGGGTAGTTTTATGAGGCGATTGATAGTTTGACAAGGCTCTGCACCATGAACGTGAAGAAACACTCATTAGAACCTGACTTACCTCCTTTTTGGCCTTTGGAAATAGCTGTTGTGAGAGTCGAAAGCGTCAGAATATGGGCCTGGCATTTCCAAGTGTAGTTTTATGAGCCTAGCAATAGTTTGAGAACCCTTCTGCACCATGAACGTGAAAAAACACTCCTCCACTAACCTCCTTTGTGGCCTTCGGAAACAGCTGTTGAGTCCTGAAATCGTCTGAGAATACGGGCTTCGTTACACTAAACTTCGAGGCTATACAAGAATACCAACAATGACGACCGACTCTACAAACAACGCTATAGAGAGGACAACGACGTGGAAAAGAAGCGTGTGAAAGGGGAAAGCAGGTAAGAGGGTCAGCAGGTGAGAGAGAACAGTAGACAGACAAAGGAAGACGAGAAGAATGGACGCAAGGAGTGTAGAGAAAGAGATGACAAAGGAGAGGAGAGAATAATAGCGGTAGGAAAGGTGTAAAGGTGACAAAGAGAAGGAAGAAGAATAGCGGTGAGATGTGAATACAGAGACAGATGATGACAAGGGAGAAAAGAAGAATAGGAAGAAGGGAATAAAGGAACATGAGAAGAGTAAAAGCAAGGAGGAAAGAAACGGTATAGATAACAAAGAAGAAGAGAAGAAGAAGAGGTTAGAAGGATGGAAAAGAAACATGTTAATGGAGAAAAGTAGACATGAGGCAAAAAACCGAAGATGACAAAGGAAGAAGAGAATAAATAAAGGAGTGAATAAACAAAAATAACAAAGAAGACGAGAATGACATGAGTGGACATTTTTAACCTGAGACCGTGGGGCAGAGGAAAAGGGAAATGTTGATAAGGGAACGCTGGCTGACATGAGTGGACATTTGTAACCTGAGACCGTGGGGGAAAGGAAAGAAAGGGACATGTTGATAAGGGAACGCTGGCTGACATGAGTGGACATTTGTAACATGATAACGTGGGGGAGAGGAAAGGCTGACATGAGTGGACATTTGTAACATGATAACGTGGGGGAGAGGAAAAGGGACATATTGATAAGGGAACGCTGGGTGACGGAGGAAGGCTGGGGGACGAAGGCAGCGCTGGATGACATGGGCGAACACGAAGAATATGGCCATGTAGATATGAAATTACTGACTGGATGACTGACGGATGGTGGTTTGGGTGAAGGAAGGAATGTTGGGTGACCTGAGTTTGGGGTATGTTGGGCTACAACGAGGGACACTGGGTGACTCAAGGATTGTTGGGTGAAAGGTGAATCCTGAGTTACTGAAGGAGAACTCTGGGTGACGAAGGAAATAGTACTTGACGGGGTAGTTCGACGTGGGTATGGTGGGTGGAAGGGAGAATGCTGGCTGAAGAGAGAACGTTGGGTGGCAAGATGGAGGCATAAGTGATGGGGAGGCTGGGGAAGGGAAGAGGGAACCGTGATTGGGTGAATGAAGGAAGGAACAGCTGGGTAAGTGAAGGAAGGGAACGTCGGGTGAAGGAAGGAATAGTTGAGGAGTGAAGGACAGTTAGGTGGGTGAAGGAAAGAACCCTGGGTGAAGGATGGGGAGGGAAGGTGACAAGGAAAGCTGGAACGTTGGGTTAAGAGAAAGAACGGTGGGTGAAGGAGAAAAACGTTGGGTGAAGGGAAAACGTTGGGTGAAGGGGAAAATGTTGGGTGAAGGGAAAGAACATTGGGTGAAGGGAAAGAACGTTGGGTGAAGGGAAAGAATGTTGGGTGAAGGGAAAGAATGTTGGGTGAAGGGAAAGAACGTTCGGTGAAGGGAAAGAACGTTGGGTGAAGGGAGAGAACGTTGGGTGAAGGGAAAGAACGTTGAGTGAAGGGAAAGAACGTTGGGTGAAGGAAAAGAACGTTGGGTGAAGGGAAAGAACGTTGGGTGAAGGAAAAGAACGTTGGGTGAAGGAAAAGAACGCTGGGTGAAGGGAAAGAACGTTGGGTGAAGGAAAAGAACGTTGGGTGAAGGAAAAGAACGTTGGGTGAAGAGAAAGAACGTTGGGTGGAGAAAAAACGTTGGGTGAAGGGAAAGAACGTTGTGTGAAGGAAAATAACGTTGGGTGAAATTAAACAACGTTGAGTGAAGGGAAAGAACGTTGGGTGAAGGGAAAAAAACGTTGGTTGAAGTAAAAGAACTTTGGGTGAAGGGAAAGAACGTTGGGTGAAGGTAGAGAAGGTTGGGTAAAGGGAGAAAACGTTGGGTGAAGGGAAAGAACGTTGGGTGAAGGGAAAGAAACGTTGGGTGAAGGGAAATAATGTTGGGTGAAGGGAAAGCAACGTTGGGTGAAGGGACAAAAGGTTGGGTGAAGGGAAAGCAACGTTGGGTGAAGGGAAAGAAACGTTGGGTGAAGGGAAAGAACGTTGGGTGAAGGGAAAGAAACGTTGGGTGAAGGGAAAGAACGTTGGGTGAAGGGAAAGAAACGTTGGGTGAAGGGAAAGAAACGTTGGGTAAAGGGAAAAAACGTTGGGTGAAGGGAAAAAACGTTGGGTGAAGGGAAAGAACGTTGGGTGAAGGGAAAGAACGTTGGGTGAAGGGAAAAAAGCGTTGGGTGAAGGGAAAGAACGTTGGGTAAAGGGAAAGAACGTTGAGTGAAAGGAAAGAACGTTGGGTGAAAGGAAAAAACGTTGGGTGAAGGGAAAGAACGTTGGGTGATGGGAAAAAAACGTTGGTTGAAGGGAAAAAACGTTGGGAGAAGGGAAAGAACGTTGGTTGAAGGGAAAACACTTTGGTTGAAACGACATCTGAGTTAGTGAATGAAAAGAGGAACGTTGGTCGAAGGGAATGAGCGTTGAATAAAGAGAAGGAACGTTGCGTGAATTAAAGAAACGTTAAGTGGAAGAAGGGAACGGTTAGAGAAAGCAAAGAGAAAGAAGCATCCCCTTAACAGCCCGGTCATCGCATCTCCTCATCATTGAATCTCTTTAGCGCAGCATCTTGACATTACGTCGCTATTCACGCCCGGAAATGAATACTGACGCTCTCTCGCCTCGCTGTCACAATTGCCTTCCATCCTTCCCCTTTTTTTCCTTCCCGGGGTCATATTCTTAAACATTTCGGTGCCCAAGCACACATAATTTGACAAGGCTTTCGTAGGAGTTTGAGGGGTTTTCACGGGTAGTTTCATGACCGTGGTGATAGTTTGACCCTACTTCTGTACCCTGAACATAAAGAAACACTCATGAGGACCCGACTGAACTCCTTTTTGGCCTTTGGAAAGAGTTGATGTGAGAGGTGGCTGAGTCTGAGAATACCGTCCCTGCTGGCTCGTTTTAGTGACAGTATCACCGAGGGACTTTAACTTGCGCTCCTTCACGCCTCCTTCCTCCTCCTTTTCCGGCTGTTTCCGCCACGTTACTCTTCTTGTTTAACACTGGGTGGCTGTCTAATACATGAGAGGCCCGTATTCTCAAGCATTTCGGGGTTTAAACACTCACACTGGATAAGATTTTCGTATACGTTGTGGGTACCTCCATGGGAAGTGATAGTTTTGATTTAATATTATACGGCTGCCAATACATGTGGCCCATATTCTTAAAGGTTTCGGGGCTCACACACATAAATTTGATAAGGCTTTGGTAGAGGTTGTGTTAGTACTTCCATGGCTAGTTTTATGAGCCTAATAATAGTCTTACGACGCGGTGGCTGAGTGGTTAGCGTGCGGTCGCGGCGTCCAGCAGGATGTGGGTTCGCGTCCCGCCCGCCCCCACAAGTTGAGATTTTTCAGTCACCGCCGAGTGGCTTAAGACTACCCACATGCTGTCCTGAAGACCTATTATCAACCGGGACTCTAGATTCTCTCTCTAAAAGAAAGGATCTAAGATGAGGTCCAGGGGGGCAGCATAAGCCAAGCAAGATGGCGCCACTCTAAACACTTGCCTGCGCCATAACGGATTGGGACCGACCACCAGGCCCCGCCAAGAATGCCTACCGGCGCCACAGGCAAACCGTAAAAAAATAGTAATAATAATATCTATTAAGAAATATATATGTAAAAATATTCTCAAACATTTCGTCGCTTATGTCCCGTTCACTATGATCAGGAACCCTTGTTACAATAGTGCATACACGTAACGCACGTTTAGAATTTGCTTTTCGAATAATAAAATATAAACTATTTCGTCTCTTTGTTTACCTCGGCTGCAAGGAGAACACGATTGGCATTGGCGAGGGAAACTGACCCTAAAACATATTGAAAAGCAGCCGGCGATGGAAATTCCACACACAAAAAAGAGAAAAGTACGAGAGCAAATATTCAACATAAACTGCCTGAAAAACACATTGGAATATCAGCCGACGAACAAACATTCAACACACACACAAAGGGAAAGAATTAGAGTAAAGATTCAACACAAACTTCCTGAAAAACGTGCCAGGCTGTACTCTGACACGAACACAAACGAATAGCCAGAGACGCAAAACACTACAAACGATCAATGAAATCTAATTAAAAAAACAACAGCGAAAAGAGATGAGGAAAAGAAGGCAAGTCAACTGTTCGTGTAGCCTGATTAAAGCCTTGACTTAAAACCCGACCGACGCGAACCGTACAAAGGAAGATAGCGAAATGAATGTGCACGAGTTAAGATATATAATCGTAAAACTGAGATTATTAAAAACGAAAATGGAAAGAGATACTAAAGAAAGAGAAATGCCCATCGTTAAATGTGAAATACAATAGACTATACGAGGCAAACTGTAGAAAGGAAAACTGACAACTGAAAATGAGTTAAAATATCTAGCCATGAACGAAAACTTATTAAAAAAGAATAAAGGAAAAAAATGGAGCCATGTCAATCGTTAGCATGACTTTCAAAGTAATCGAACTATCAAGGTAAACTATAAAAAAGGAGAAATGACAGCTGAAAATGCACGAGTTAAAACATTTATTCATTAAAAAGAACTTAGTGAAAAATTAATATAGAAAGGGAGCCCTGCTGAAAATCAATACACACATCGCCGAGGCTTGTACAAAGGAAGACATACGACCTAAAAATGCGTGGAGCTCGTAAAATATATAACCAATAAAGAAGAAGCACACGCATGAAAAATTAATAAAAACACTAAAATACTGACCACCACACACATCGATCTCATACCTCCCTCACAACCATCTTCGCTAAAAGACCAACACAGAAGATTCAACAAAGAAATACTAACAACAAAACACTCCCTATCTAATCAATTAACCATTAGAAAAAAAAAAACTGTTTAAAGGTCCAAATAATATAGACAAACACAACACTCCTCCCGAAATTGACCTCTCTATCGGCCACCTCTTTTGATTCTTTTTTTTAGGAGCAGCGAGTAGCGGGCTTTTTTTTATTATTGTTTCCTTTTTTTGTGTCCTTGAGCTGCCTCCTTATTTGTAAAAAAAAAAAGAAAAAAAAAACATATACATCGATCTCATATGCATCTCGAAATAATCACTAAACGACCAACACAAGGAAGACTCAACAAAGAAATGCTAACAACAAAATAAAGTGACTCCCTAAACAACTAACCCAGCCATTAAAAAAACTGATAAAAAGCGAGAGAAAGTAAAAAATCTCGAGCAAGCAACACACAAACATATCATTCTTCTAACCCTCCCACAAACAATACAAATACTAATAAACACGTGAAAAACTAAACAAAGTAAAGCTAACACAAAAGGCACTATTCAAACCTCTAACAATCCATGAAAACAGATTAAAAGCAGGAGAGTAAAAGTAAAATTATCGAGTAAGCAACACACAAACACTTCATTCTTCTAACCTTCTCACAACCTTTACAAACAATAACAAATACATGAGGAACTATACGTTTGACACGCAAGATTTTTCATTTGATAAAGTGTGTGTGTGTGTGTGTGTGTGTGTGTGTAGCCCGCATGCCTGGCTAGCGGGACCCACTATAAGGTAAAATTAACAACCCCCTCCTCCTCCTCATCCTCCTCCTATTCCTCTTCTTCTCCGTCTCTCTCTTTCTACTCCTTCCTTTCTGCTTTCTGAGATGGCTTCCCGTGTTCATGTTCTTCCTCCTCCTCCTCCTCCTTCTCCTCCTCCTCCTCCTCCTCCTCTTCTTCCTCCTTTACCTCTTGCCAGCTTCCAACCCTTCTATTTCTTCTACTAAACCGACAATTTTTTTTCTCTCTTTTCTCCTCCTCCTCCTCCTCCTCCTCCTGCTCATTTCCCACCTCCTCTATCTTCTACTAAACTACCGGATTTTTTCCTCCTCTTTTGCCTTCTTACCTCCTTACCTCGCCTGGGTCTGGGGGAAGGGGAGGAGGACCCCCACACCCATGGACAGGCTCAGATGATGACGGGGGCGCCGCCGCTGCAGAGGGGGAGGGCGTCGGCAGGGGCGGCGGGGGCAGCGGCCCCATATTCACATGATGATGATGATGATGATACACCGTCCTTGCCAAGGGGGAGGCCGTCGGCAGGGGCGGCGGGGGCAGCGGCCCCATATTCACATGATGATGATGATGATACACCGTCCTTGCTAAGGGGGAGTCCGTCGGCAGGGGCGGTGGGGGCAGCGGCCCCAATTCACATGATGATGATGATGATGATGATGCACCGTCCTTGCCAAGGGGGAGGGCGTCGGCAGGGGCGGCGGGGGCAGCGGCCTCACATTCACATGATGATGATGATGATGATACACCGTCCTTGCCAAGGGGGAGGGCGTCGGCAGGGGCGGCGGGGGCAGCGGCCCCATATTCACATGATGATGATGATGATGATGAGACACCGGCCTGGCCCAGGGTGAGGGCGTCGGCAGGGGCGGCGGGGGCAGCGGCCCCACATTCACATGATGATGATGATGATGATGCACCGTCCTTGCCAAGGGGGAGGCCTTCGGCAGGGGCGGCGGGTGCAGAGGCCCCATATTCACATGATGATGATGATGATGATGATGATACACCGTCCTGCCAGGGGGAGGGCGTCGGTAGGGCGGCGGGGCAGCGGCCCCATATTCACATGTTTTGGATGATCCTCCGTCCTTGCCATGGCGTCGACTGGGGCGGCGGGGGCAGCGGCCCCACATTCACATGATGATGATGATGATGATACACCGTCCTTGCCAAGGGGGAGGGCGTCGGCTGGGGCGGCGGGGGCAGCGGCCCCACATTCACACGATGACATACATACAGTTGACTCGCGAGTCGGGACAAAGACAACGATGAAGACAGGACGAACATACAGGTGACTATGGCGGTGGGAGGAGCCGCGAGTCTGACAAAGATGACGATGAAGACAGGACGAACACACACATCGCCGCGGTGGGTCGTGCAGTCCGCGGTGGAGGGTGGTGGCGTAGTCCCTCCTGCTGCTGCTGGCGTGGACGGCCAGGGCGTGGTGAGGGCCGCCGTGGTCGTGGTGGCGGAGGAGTGGCTCGGTGGCCAGGAGCAACACGGCCTCGTGGGGTGGGGGTTCCTGGCGCAGAAGGGAGGCGGTGTTTCCTTGGGGCCGCCAGGTCCGGACCAGGACGGGCTCGCCACACCGATGGTTGCGTCCAAACCAACAGTTTAACCCAAACAAAAGAAAATACAGCTGATGGTGCATCGAGAGAGAAATGTTGTGCTAAGGACAATGTGAGATGGTGAAGAGAGGCGAGGGTTATGTTGAGGGGAGACGGCTGTGTTGATGGCGGCCGATGACGAAAGCGGAACTTGCTTCTTTCCTCCTCTCTCCCTTCTTTTCATCTTTTTCTCTTCTTCCCATTTCATCATTGCTCTTGCACGGAGCCATTAAAAAAGTGTTCAAAGTAGGTGTTCATCTGGCACCTAGGCAGCGTTTGTAATGACGCTCCTGAGTCTTTATAGCATGCAATGGTTGGTATCAGCAATGACTCAATCTTTGATGAAAATATGTGAAAGTGTAAAAAACGTTTAATACCCGTTCCTTCACTTATACTCGTCCTTATTTGTTTACTTTTTGTTTTAATGAGTTGTGACAAGCATATTTATGGTCTTCAATCACTGCTTCGTATAACGGTGTTAAGTATAACTGCCCAGCCTATCTTGTACAATGTGACCTGAGGCAAATAATATAAGAAACATTTACCACCAAGAGCATGTCTGACTTGTCTGAGTGACTGTCGCCTCCACGAGAGGCGGAGAGGAAGCAAGCCAACCGGGGCGAGAACCGAGGGGGGAGCCCAGACAATCAGGTGCGTCGTTAAAATGTTGCCTAGGCGCCAGAGGAACTCTGACTTTGAACAGACTATAGTACACTACTACTGCTATGCCCTTCCTCCCTCTTCTCTTCCTATTCCTTCTCGTTTCATTCTTATTCTCTCTTCAATTTCTCTCCTCCTCCTCCTCCTTCTCCTCCTCCTCCTTCCTCCTCCTCCTCCTCCTTCTTCTCCTCCTCCTCTTCTTCTTCATCCTTATTCTTCTTTTTCCTTTCCTTTTCTCTTCATTCTCGACCCTTTATCCTTTCTCTATCTCCCTCTCTCCTCCTCCTCCTCCTCCTCCTCCTCACGGTCTTCTTCTTCCCACAGAACTGCTGCGAGCACCCCTGTCAACGAACTGGTGGAGATGATCAACAAGAGGGACTCCAAAATCCACCACCACGTTCGCCTCTCCTCTTCGTCATGGCGGAGCTCATCGACACTTTACCCAACCCTGCAGCAGTTCAACGCCGCCCCTTCCACGCTTCTAGGACCCACGGGCGGCTGGGGCGGGCGTGGGCGGCGGGCGTGGCTTTGGTGGTGGCTGGGCGACTTCTAAGTGACCCCGGTGTTGGTTTAGCCTTGAGGATGGTCGAGGGTTTGGCCGACTTCGTGTGGTACGGCTTAAGGAGACCAAGGGTTGCGCGACGCGGTGCCTCCTGCATAGCCTCGTCTTTCTGGCATTTGGAGTACCTCAGGATAGGTTTTTGAGGGTTTTGATATGATACTGTCTCCTCCTCCTTTCCTCCTCTTCCTCTGCTGAAGAATTAGTAGTGGAGAGGAGTGGAGGAAGTTACGTGCGTGTGCGTGGAGGAGGAGTGGTGTGGAGAGGATGCGGGAGTGAGTGGAGAGGTTTGTTTTGTTGTGGAGTGACTTCTTGTATGATGGCGTGCTTTGGCGAGGGACGAAGAGAGGAAGGAAGGAAGGAAGGAGGAAGATGAATTAAAGAAGGAAAAGAAAGCGAAGGAAGGATTACAAGAGGAAGAAATGAAGTAAAAGATGAACTAAGGAAGGAAAGGAAAGAATAAAGGTTGAGAGAGGAAGAAAGGAAAGATGAGCTAAAGAAAGATAGGGTTAAGTACGGAAGGAAGAAGATAGGTAGTGAAAGATAAACAAAAGGAGGAAAAGAGTGAATGAACGTCGGAGGAAGGCAGAAAGAGAGTAAAAGACGAATTACAGAAGGAAAGGAAAGAGAAAGAAAGGAGGAAAAAGAAATCAAAAGGAAACGAAAGAGTGAATGAAGGACTGGTGGAGGAAGAAAAGTAAAAGATGAACAAATGGAGGAAAATAATGAATGAATGAATGAATATAATATAATATAATATAATCTCAAGAAAAGGAAGAGGGAGGAAAGTAAGGGAAGGGAAACAGGAATAGACCGACGGTGTGTATGCATGTGAGTTTATGTGCATGTGTGTGTGTGTTTATGGTCATTACCTAAGCATTTGACACCCCAGCAGGCCTCCACACCTCTGCCCAGTACGCACCAAGCACAGGCTCCTCACGCACTGACGGAGGAAGCTGAAGGCACAAGTGGAGGCCAAGAGACTGGGGGTTACATAGGCCGCTTGGTGTCGCCCGCGCAAGTCCGCACCGATGTAAACAAAAAACATACGTCTTCGGGGACTGTACTCGAGGTCACCCGCGATAAAGAAGCTTAATAATGGCAAAACTATAACCGGTATTCTAGGGAGCTGGTCGCTGAGTGGTTAGCGTACCGGCGCCGCGTTCAGGAGCACCCGGGTTCGCGTCCCGATGCCGCCACAAGCTGGGATTTTTCATTCACCGCCGAGTGGCCCAAGACTACCCACATGCTGTCCTTGGGAGCGGCAAATAGCGGGCTTTTTTTGTACTCTTTTTGTTGCCCTTGAGCCGCATCCTTTGATAAAAATAAATAAAAAATAAACAAGACCACATATCAACCTGACCTGATTCCCGCTCTAAACTTCTAAAGAGAGGATCAGTAATGAGCTCCGGGGGCAGCGTGAGTCAAGCCAGATGATGCCACTATAAACACTTGCCTGCGCCACAACGGGCTGGGGCACACCATCAGGCCCTACCAAGAAAGCCTACCAGTGCCATAGGCAGAAACTTAATCTTCTCTTACATCAATCATTTCTAGAGGCAGAAAAAAAGAAAGGTTAAACGCGTCCCCATGAGCGTTTCTTTACGTTGTCAAACTACCACCACCAGGGTCATAAAGCTACCTGTGGAAAGGCCCCCGACAACCCCCTACGAAAGCCTTGTTATAGAATGCTTGGGCGACTAAAGGTTTAAGAAAATGACTACTATAACCTATTCTCACCTATGTGTCAAAACGAAGCTCAGTAAGTGTAGAGGATCAGGTGAACGAACGTAATACTGGCGGCGGTCGGTTGGTACGTTCGTTAATTCGCGTCATTAATGTGTCGGTGTCGTGTTCATGTCAAGGTGTGTGTGTGTTAGCGAGGTACTGCACGTGTCTGTCTGCCTGTCTGTCTGTCTCTTCCAAGCTGTGTGTGGCGGGAGATAGAGAAAGAGGGAAAGAAAGTAAGGGACAGAGAGAGGAAGGGAGTAAGCATATGTGTTTCTTTCTTTTCAGGGCTGTAGTTTGTGTCTAGAAGTGAAGAAATAAAGAAAAAGAGAGAGAAAGAGAGCAAGTACATCTGTTTTTTTCTCTTCAGGACTGTAGCTTGTAACGAGAGATAAAGAGACAGAGACAGAGAGAGATAGAGATCAAACATATCAGTTATTCTCTCTTCTGAACAATATATGTCGACCAAGAAAGAGAGAGAGAAAGAGAGAAAGTACATCTGTTTCTTTCTCTTCTGGACTGTAGCTTGTAACGAGAGATAAAGAGACAGATACAGAGAGATAGAGATCAAACATATCAGTTATTCTCTTCTGAACAATATATGTCGACCAAGAGAGAGAGAGAGAGAGAGAGAGAGAGAGAAAGAGAGAAAAATATCACGGTCTCTGTCACTGGTCGTCTCTGTAACTGAACTCTAGGCTAACGAAGTGCATATCAGCCGCGCCACTCACGGACACACACACGAGAAGGGGACTGCATGTTTTAGCGCCGGACTTCCTTGCGCCGTACGTACTATAAAAAAAAAATAGCACCGTGTGAGTGAGAGGAAGTGTGTGTGTGTGTGTGTGTGTGTGTGTGTGTGTGTGTGTGTGTGTGTGTGTGTGTGTGTGTGTGTGTACGCTAACGAAGAGAGAGCATATCAACCGCACCACTCACGGACACACACACGAGAAAGCTGCCGTACGTTCTAGCACCGTATAAGTGAGAGAGAGAGAGAGAGAGAGAGAGAGAGAGAGAGAGAGAGAGAGAGAGAGAGAGAGAGAGAGAGAGAGAGAGAGAGAGAGAGAGAGAGTGTGTGTGTGTGTGTGTGTGTGTGTACGTGTGTTCGCGTCGTCAGTGTTGTCGCCGAAGCCAGTAGCAAGAGGAAGGTTGTTTGCTCGTCGTGTGACCATCTCAGACCTCGAGGCATCAGCTGAGGCGTAACATGACGAGCTGGAGCCGCATCCTTTGATAAAATAAATAAAAATAAACAAGACCACATATCAACCCGGACCTGATTCGCTCTAAACTTCTAAAGAGAGGATCAGTAATGAGCTCCGGGGGCAGCGTGAGCCAAGCCAGATGATGCCACTATAAACACTTGCCTGCGCCACAACGGGCTGGGGCACACCATCAGGCCCTACCAAGAAAGCCTACCAGTGCCATAGGCAGAAACTTAATCTTCTCTTACATCAATCATTTCTAGAGGCAGAAAAAAAGAAAGGTTAAACGCGTCCCCATGAGCGTTTCTTTACGTTGTCAAACTACCACCACCACCAGGGTCATAAAGCTACCTGTGGAAAGGCCCCCGACAACCCCCTACGAAAGCCTTGTTATAGAATGCTTGGGCGACTAAAGGTTTAAGAAAATGACTACTATAACCTATTCTCACCTATGTGTCAAAACGAAGCTCAGTAAGTGTAGAGGCTCAGGTGAACGAACGTAATACTGGCGGCGGTCGGTTGGTACGTTCGTTAATTCGCGTCATTAATGTGTCGGTGTCGTGTTCATGTCAAGGTGTGTGTGTGTTAGCGAGGTACTGCACGTGTCTGTCTGCCTGTCTGTCTGTCTCTTCCAAGCTGTGTGTGGCGGGAGATAGAGAAAGAGGGAAAGAAAGTAAGGGACAGAGAGAGGAAGGGAGTAAGCATATGTGTTTCTTTCTTTTCAGGGCTGTAGTTTGTGTCTAGAAGTGAAGAAATAAAGAAAAAGAGAGAGAAAGAGAGCAAGTACATCTGTTTTTTTCTCTTCAGGACTGTAGCTTGTAACGAGAGATAAAGAGACAGAGACAGAGAGAGATAGAAATCAAACATATCAGTTATTCTCTCTTCTGAACAATATATGTCGACCAAGAAAGAGAGACAAAGAGAGAAAGAGAAAGTACATCTGTTTCTTTCTCTTCTGGACTGTAGCTTGTAACGAGAGATAAAGAGACAGATACAGAGAGAGATAGAGATCAAACATATCAGTTATTCTCTCTTCTGAACAATATATGTCGACCAAGAGAGAGAGAGAGAAAGAGAGAGAGAGAGAAAGAGAGAAAACATATCACGGTTTCGTCACTCGGTCGTCTCGTAACTGAACTCTAGGCTAACGAAGTGTGCATATCAGCCGCGCCACTCACGGACACACACACGAGAAGGGGACTGTACGTTTTAGCGCCGGACTTCCTTGCGCCGTACGTACTATAAAAAAAAATAGCACCGTGTGAGTGAGAGGAAGTGTGTGTGTGTGTGTGTGTGTGTGTGTGTGTGTGTGTGTGTGTGTGTGTACGCTAACGAAGAGAGAGCATATCAACCGCACCACTCACGGACACACACACGAGAAAGCTGCCGTACGTTCTAGCACCGTATAAGTGAGAGAGAGAGAGAGAGAGAGAGTGTGTGTGTGTGTGTGTGTGTGTACGTGTGCTCGCGTCGTCAGTGTTGTCGCCGAAGCCAGTAGCAAGAGGAAGGTTGTTTGCTCGTCGTGTGACCATCTCAGACCTCGAGGCATCAGCTGAGGCGTAACATGACGAGCTGGAGCGAGCAAGGGTTGACTGGAAAAAACTAAAACCTGAAAAAAAATGAAGGAAAGAGAAATAAAAGAATGGAAACTAGGAACACTAAATAATCAAGAGAAAGAGCTAGGGGGTCACCAAAGCGATTCAAACCGATAAAGGTCCCACGATAGAGGTTGTGTGAGTATTTCCACGGGTAGTTTTATGAGCCTAGTGATTGTTTGACAGGGCTTCTGCACCATGAATGTGAAAACTACTCATGAGGACCTCTCTCTCTCTCTCTCTCTCTCTCTCTCTCTCTCTCTCAATATATATATCAAATATCTCATTATCAAGAGTGCCATGGAGTAATCAGCTTCGTCACATTTTTCCTCCCATTCCATCGAGAGAGAGAAGGAGGAGGGGGAGACATTCTTGGAGCCGGTTTCACAGTCCAACACAGTGTCTTCGTAACAGCCTTAACCAAACTAGAGATTCCCATACAATCCAAAATGGTGAGGTCTTCGATGCCACGCTAAATACACAAGACTTTTCCTGTATAGTTTCATCAAATTTGTGAACTTAAATACAAACACTAGACACTATACAAGGAAATTTCGAAGGCTCTGGTATTAGTTTGGGAGCTTACTAATCCATCATGGGAACTGTACAACGGGCCCTTAGTCCCGTATTCTCAGACGCTACCGGCTCGTAGCAAACATTTCAAAAGACCACAACGGAGATCAGACAGTTTCTCATGAGTGTTTTATCACATTCCTGGTGCAGAAGCCTCGTCAAACTATCACTAGGCTCATAACACTACCCATGGATATACTAACACAACAACCTTTACACAATCCTTGTCATACTATCACTAGGCTCATAACACTACCCATGGAAATACTAACACAACAACCTCTACAAAATCCTTGTCAAACTATCACTAGGCTCATAACACTACCCATGGAAGTACTAACACAACAACCTCTACAAAATCCTTGTCAAACTATCACTAGGCTCATAACACTACCCATGGAAATACTAACACAACAACCTCTACAAAATCCTTGTCAAACTATCACTAGGCTCATAACACTACCCATGGAAATACTAACACAACAACCTCTACGAAAGCCTTATAAAATGTGGATGTGTAGTTCTCGAAATGCTTGAGAAGATGGCGCCCTCAGCTCTTCGTCTTTGAGTCACGGGCAAACAACCTTCCTCTTCTGCTGGCTTGGGTCGCCGCCGCTTCGTCCTCGCCAAGCCAAGCAACACTCGCTATGTTGTAACACGCAAGGCGCAAGAACCAAACTCACCCCCACCCGACCACCCGACCCTCAGCCCCTTCCCTCACACCTTACCCTTCGTTCCTCATCCCCATATCCCTCAAACACCCATACAGCCCATCCCCCATCCTTCCCGACTCCTCCGGAAAGACATATATATATTTTTAGGCGGTTTCGGATCTATAATGTACAATACAGTCTCTTAAACGTATGTCAGTCGGATCGCGGCGACTTGAAGTCTCGTGAGGAGGAAGCGAAGCGACTTGAGGGACCTCCGACAGTTGCTTCTCTCGCTGTCCTTCGCGCTAAGGCTCATATTCTTAAACGTCTCGGGCTACCATTACGACTGCTTCCCAAGGCCACAGAGAAGAGTAACCTGGTTTCCATGGGTGGTTTTTCAGGTCAAGATGCAGAGGTCGTGTCAAACTATCCCTGGCACCACAAAACAGTCCATGAAAACCTCAACAACTTCTATATACGAGAGGCTTTTTTGGACTCCCATTACGGCTATTTCTCAAGGTCACAGAGAAGAGTAACCTGGTTTTCATGGGTGTTTTTTCAGTTCAAGACGCAGAGATCGTGTCAAACTATCCCTGGCACCACAAAACACTCCATGAAAAGCCCAGCAACTTCTACATACGAGAGGCTTTTTTCGGGCTCCCATGAATTAAGACTATTTCCCCAGGCCGCAGAGAAGACTAATCGAGCTTTCATGGGTGGTTTTTCAGGTCAAGATGCAGAGGTCGTGTCAAACTATCCCTGGCATCACAAAACAGTCCATGAAAGGCCTAGCAACTTCTATATACGAGAGGCTTTTCAAACAGGCGAACTGAGACGTTTAAGAATACGGGCTTACGAGTCGTTGCTTCCGGCGTCCAGCGATGTACAAAACCTAATCCTACGCTTACGCTTTGTCTGTCGTATAGCCAACCAACATTTACTTTTGGAAGTCGTCAGTTATTAAAGCGATGA
Source organism: Eriocheir sinensis (assembly GCF_024679095.1). NCBI lineage: Eukaryota > Metazoa > Arthropoda > Malacostraca > Decapoda > Varunidae > Eriocheir > Eriocheir sinensis. The sequence goes on from NW_026110514.1 coordinate 91,476, forward strand.
TTAAAAAAATACAATAAAAACAACAAAGAGTACATACATAACCATAATAAAGCTGTTTGATGTGTCACTAATCCCTTATTATGTCATTGCAGTCAGGTCAGTCTCATCGGTGACTTTCGTGGTTGTATTCTATTGTTTCTCTGATGCTATGGGCCAACGAATTTAGCTTTTTTCGTCTTGTTTTCCTTCTTGGGTGATGGTTGCCGGCCGCATATTCCCAATCTCTCTACGGGTATGTGTTCCCTGAGTCAAGACGCTGAGCTGTAGCTGCGAAACGAACCACGGGGTGTTCTGGATAATACTATCATTGTGATTCCCACTCAAAACTAACATACGTAACTTCTACTTAATCTAACGTAACCTCCCCTGTTCAAGGGTGGCTGTAGCTTCGAAACTAACCACGGGGTGTCCTGGAAAATACTCTGTCACAGGAGAACGCCAGTCTTCGTCGACAGACCGACTTGGTCGGCTCGACTGACGTTAGCCGATTGAGTCGGTCTGTCGGCACCTTCCCCCCCTTCTGACGGGCTCATTATAGCCCCCTTCAGACAACCACCTCTGTAGGGCTCTTTCATAGCCCAGCCAGCCATCGTGCTGGCGAAAATACAACAACAACTCTCATTGTGATTTCCACTCAAAAATATCTAAATTGACTCCAACTATACCTATTAACCTAACCTGACCTGTTCAAAAATGGGCGCCACATCCCCGTACATAGAAGGGAAATATACACGCTGCCTGGCCTCCATCGACCCGTTCTTTGGTTCTCTCGCGCAAATCATATCATTAAAATACATTACGGTCGTGAAGAAGATATATAACTACTTAGGTTCAGAGATTATCATTGCAATTGTGTGTCATAACTTCAAACATCTCCATTAGCCAGCAACAACATTCGGGTCAGGTGGATGTTTATTATGTGACAGCGAGCATTTATTGTTTGAAATAAAATTTTTGGCTGTGAAACCCCCTCCTCCCCCTCCCCCCTGTGGACCACATCCCGCTGGCAACCCCTAACCCACAACCCCTAATTAGGTCCGTCACCCGCTGAAGTCTAGGGTTGCCGTCTGCCACTTTTCATTACCGTGCCGAGCTGGGTTGACTTGGGAAGAAGAGAAATCTGTTTGGGAACTTCAAAAGGAGTCACTCAGTGAGGTTTCGTATTTTAATCTGAATCGGCTGCTCTGCTCGATTACTTTATCCTGCACAGCCTAAAAGTAAACAGTGTGTGCTAATTCTCAAGGAAGGTTATGTATTTCAAGTGCATGATGTCATAATATTAGATAAGTAAATAAGTTCTCGTAAAAAATGGTAATGAGAACTTGGGAATTGTGTAATGAGGTAGTTTTCATAAGTGGCAACCCTGCAGCGGAGAAGGGGCGTGGGGTGGGCGTGCGGGCGTGTGGGCGTGCAGGCGTCGGGGCTCAGGGCGTCGGGCTCCCCGCGGCCTGGCGTCCTCGACGGGAGAATGAACGCAACAGATCCTTCACACGCCCGAACAACTTTCCTCTGTGTATATACGTGTACATGTCATGTTATGTCCGTCAAAATAAATATGTTTTACAAGAAAATGCATTCTCCTTTTGTTTTCCATCGGTATATTGTCAGTGGCAGGAGTGGTGTAGATTATGTAGACAAGGGCACTTTTTTTCATTGCAACAAATAGCATCAGCCTCTCTTTTCCATCGGTACATCGTCAATGGCAGTAGCGATGTAGATCAGGTAAACAGACACTATTTTTCTTTCCCATGGAGATGAGAACTGCTCACTCTCTGCTTCGGATCGTGTTTGCTTCCAATTCTAAGGTGCTTCAAGTTTTGTGGAATTTGAACTAAGGGTTTATGTGCAGGGAAACTATAGTGCACATTCTAATTATCTGTATTTCTTTATGAAACGCATAATACAATATAAGGAAAAATGAAGTTAAATTGGCAGTCGTGCTGGGAAGACCGACGATCGTTTTCTCATTGCCAAGTTAACAGCTCAATGAGGCTGGGTTGGGGAAACTTAAGGGGCTATTACACTGGGCAAATTTTCCGTGGATCTTCAATCAAACCACCATCTCCGCTGGCATGGTTCTCATATTTCCGTGGTTTTCTGACGTGTCCACGATATTCCAAAGCTACAGTAGTTTTCAACGAAGGACGAAGGTATTGCTCACCATCATCAGCAGCAGCAATAACAAGAAACAAATGAAAACCACGCCAGCGGAAATCGTGGTTTGACTGAAGATCCACGAAAATTTGCCCAGTGTAATAGCCCTTTAGGCATCAGAATGCTAAAAACACTGAGAAATCAAAATTCTTACCCACGAGAACCACAATGAAGTAAAAACGCAGGAACTTGAACGATGTAACAAGGGAGAAAGTGATTATTTGTCAACTATCTCACTCTGGGGTCGCTGTGGTCACCTGAAGCCTGCCTGTTGTACCCCCACCGTGATATCAAAATTCTTACCCACGAGAACCACAGTGAAGTAAAAACACAGCAACTTGGATGATCGGCTCCCAGGCTGACGAGAGGGCCACGGAGGGCAGAAACCTGAAAAACTACGCGACGCCATTCTGAACGAGGTGACGGTAGTTGAGTGCGTGAAAGGCTGTCGGGTGTTCAGGTATTTATATCGCTGCCTTTATGTACTTCCGTTATAGTTTGGACAGGTTTGGGATAGGTATTTGGAGTTATTTTTGTTGGGAAGGTAATTTGTTGACTGTAGTGATGCCTCGGTGCCGTATGTATAGAGCCAGTAGGCCTATCCTCAAACGCTTTCGCCTCTCACATCAGTTATTTCCAAAGGCCGAAAAGGAGGTCAATCGAGGCCTAATCAAAAAAGTCATCACTACCACCAAGGTCATAAAACTAATGCCCCTGGAAATGCTCCCCACAACTTCTACAAACGCCTTGTCAAAGGTGTGTGCCAAGGTTTCGGAATATGGACAGTGCGTGGCCTTGAGGTATAGTTAAGTGCGTGGAAGGCTGTTGGGTATTCAGGTATTTGTATCACCACCTTTTTTTTTTTTTACGTGTACGCCTATAGCGCCGGTAGGCTCTCTTGAGGGGCCTGGAGGGTAGTTGGCACCAAGATCTATAGTAACAGGTCTCCTCTCTTTACCTCCACTGCGCAGGCTGTGACTTCAACTGGCTGTGAGAGAGTGAGGCAGACGTGAAACTATTCTCTTTTCCCCTTTCTCTCTCTCTCTCTCTCTCTCTCTCTCTCTCTCTCTCTCTCTCTCTCTCTCTCTCTCTCTCTCTCTCAAGAAAACCCCATATTTGCCCCCAGATGTTGATTCTGTCATTATTATTATTATTAGTATTATTGTGTGTGTGGTGTGTGTTTACTCACAAACACAAATGTACGCAAAACAGATATAATATTTGTATATCCTCCCCTTACTATTTTTTTTTATGTAATTTTTTAATATGCCTGTCAATCAATGGTATAACAGCTATAATATTTTTATATCTCCCTACTTCATATTTTTTTATATGTATTCTTATAATGCCTTGTGTCAATGGGCGTAGATACCCTCTACTCCATTCTTATTACTAGCTTACATGTGTGTGTGTGTGTGTGTGTGTGTGTGTGTGAGTGAGAAACTGAGAGCGACTGCCAGCTAGCTGTTACTGCACGGAGGTTGGAAGAGCGACTGACCCCATCGGCCCCGCTGAACCTACCCTCGAACAGCCTGGTAACGTCAGTGCGCCAGCATCTGCGAAAATACGTCTGAAGTGAGGAGACCTGTTACTATAGATCTTGGTTGGCACCACCCCGTCATGGCGCAGGCAAGTGTTTATAGTGGCTCCATCTTCTCTTGGCTCATGCTGCCTCCCGGAACTCCTTCGTGATTCACTTGGACGGTTTCCTCTAGAATCCGGGTTGATGGGTGGTCTTCAGGACAGCATGTGGGTAGTTTTAAGCCAATCGACGGTGACTGAAAAATCCGAGGTGGTAGCGTGGGGATTCGAACCCGCGTCGTCCATCACGCGGTGAATGTGGGCCCAGCACGCTACCACTCAGCCACCGCCTATCCCCGCCTCCTACTTACCGTTCTGGGTTTGACGGGTTTGGGAGAGATGTTTGGAGGTAGGTTTGTATGGAAGCTGCTTTTGTGTGGAAGGTTGTCAAGTGTTCAAGTATTCGTTTCTTCTTCAGAGTCGGTATTTTGGCGGAAATATTATTTTCGTTCTACATTTGGATTGTCTCCTTTGCCTTAAAATGAATAAATATAACGTTCTGCTTTCCGCCCGTCGTTTGGGACTTCGTAGTGCAGTGGTTAGCACACTCGGCTCACAACCGAGAGAGCCAGGTTCGATTCCGGAGGGTGGAAAAATTTGGGCGGCTTTTCCGATACCCTACGCCTCTGTCCACCCAGCAGTGAATGGGTACCAGATATTAATCAGGGGTTGTGTCCCGTCTCCTGGGATCTGTTCCCTTCTCCTATAATTCCTTCCCCTTCTGTCTCTCTCCGGCATATGACCACAGATGTTGCGCCGACTAAACGAAACTTTCCAACTTTTTTCACGCCTCGCATCTCGCTTTACTCAGGGAAGGGAGAGCACGGGGGTCTGTTTGGGTGTCTATCCACATTATCAGTCACTTACAACACGCGAAAGTAACGAGGAAACATTTAGAACAGAGAGCAAACATCTGTATATAGTGTCGTCAGGCTGTGTCCCGCCATATGGTTCTACTGCTGTTCACTGCAAGTTGTTTTCGCTCTCACACACGCCTCAAGGATGTCAGTTCGCTTAAGGGGCTATTACACTTGACAAATTTTCCGTGGATCTTCAGTCAAACCACGATTTCCGCTAGCGTGGTTCTCATTTGTTTCTTGTTATTGCTGCTGATGATGATGGTGAGTAATACCGTCGTCCTTTGGTGAAATCTACCGTAGCTTTGAAAGATCGTGGACACGTCAGAAAACCACGGAAATGAGAACCACGCCAGCGGAAATCGTGGTTTGACTGAAGATCCACGGAAAATTTGCCCAGTGTAATAGCTCCTTTACTGTGACGTCCTTGAGGTTTCTCTCGCCTCACAGAGAAGGCTGTCTATAAGCGTTATCAATCATAGGCTTGTGAAAGGAATGGAGAAACTGTTAAATCAAAGAGGAAATGCGTGTAGAATCGCCGCGCTGTCCGTCCTGCCCAAGGTCTTAATAAATTTATTTAGATCTTGGGCACACCCACAACCGCAGGGTGCTTCATTCAACACACTACAGGGAGATGGGGGACGCGCAGTCTAGTATGTAAGTCTGTGATTAATACCCATGATCGGTCATGTTACGAATTCTTTCAATTTCAATCTGAAGAACCACACAACACTGGTCATTCGCCAAGTGGTTGATTTCAGGCTTCTTGTACTTCACACAATTTATGCATTTCTTCTCAGCCATGGTGCACTTCTTTGATTTATGATCGCCAGCGCATTTATAACATTTTGGGGCTTCTACATTGTTCTTAGCAGTTCTTTTGGCCTCAAGACGGCCGTATCTCTGACAATGATAATATATAATTGCATGGTATCTATCTCTCACTGTGTATATTCCCCATTCTAATTTTAAATTGTCGTGATTCTTGTAAATCAGCTGTCTCTCACAGTTGGGTCGCACCTCAAAATGTAGTGCATCGTGCCGCCAGCTGCAGACTTACTAAAATCAGCTCAATTTTATTCTCAACGCCCTGATTTGTGCGTAAGAACTCATTGCGGTCTAAGATGGTCTCTTTTATTTTTTCCTTGGTCTCCTCTTTGTGCACATTGCATATCATGATCTTTGGTTTCATTTCTCCAACACTCTTTATACTAATTTGCTCAACAGACTCCAATTTTTGAGCAGCCTCTTCCCTTGTGTTCTCATTGTCAAAGTTCATGACAATATTACCTCCATTTGTGAATCTTGAATCAGTTATTTCAATGCCATTCAACGCCTGGGAGACTTCATCCTTCACATATGTTGCCTTCTTTTCCTGGGTAGAAGCTTTCACAGCTAGGAGATTCTTCTTTACTTTCCTGCCTCTCTTCGCCACCTCAGCCAAACTGGATTCAGCGTGCTCGCACGAATCGTGTCAACAACTGATCCCAGCTCCTCATGCACCTTCTCAGCCTTTGATTTAACCTCATCTTTAAACACAAATTAGTCATGTACCGGATATCCGCATCCGCGGAACATCTGCATAATTTTTCAAATCCGCATCCGCAGTTCAGATGAATGAAACATCTGCATCCGCATCCACATCCGCAGTTCAGATGAATGAAACATCTGCATCCGCATCCACATCCGCAGTTCAGATGAATGAAACATCTGCATCCGCATCCGCATTTGTGATAAAATAAATATCCACATCCGCATCCGCACCCCACACAAACAGGATGTGGCGGATATATTTTATGCATTACAGATTCACAGACTCATAGTTCAGAGTACAGACTACAGAGTACAGAGCTTGCAAAGTTGAGGAAAATTAATTAATGCATGTTTACTTAATTATCAACTGAAATTACACCTTGTATTAATTTCCTTCCAAATTTATACAACCTAATGTGTCAAGAGTTTTGCGGAAGGGCAGAAGGAGGGAGATAATTTTACATAGTGACTATGAAGTATGGAGATAATTTTACATAGGGACCATGTAGTATGTGTATCATGTAAATTTGTAAAAGTATGCATGTATGTACTGTGTAATAGTCACAACAAGTCAAAAGTTTAATGAAACGGGCTAAACGGAGGTACGAAGTAAACATTGCGGTAAATTGAGTCAGATCCTAAAAGTTTTTTTTAGATATTTAAACAACAAAAAAGATTCGCAGTGGGATTGGCCCATTAACTGATAATTCGGGCAATATCGTGACAGACAGCCAACGCATAGCGAACACGTTGAATTCTTACTTCGCCCCGGTTTTTAATAGTAATTCTACCGATACTGCTGCTGTTCCTAAGCTGTCTTAACAAAATCCTGTTGCCTCCACCAAAACAACTAGGTCCTGTCCCTCCGATTTTCCTCTCCTCATGTTTGATTCATTTACTTTTTCCTGCAAAAATGATGGTCCCTCAAACTCTCTTTCACCAGCCCACCATCTCCGGCCTCACCTTGTCATCACACAGTTCTTTTACATCAATCTCTTCACAACATCCATTTTATCCAATAGTGTACAGCCCTGTTTATATTTTAATGTTAAACTTATTGTTGGTTGTCTGTTTCCAGTAATATCTATTTTTTTTCCTGCATCTTGGTACGTCTTCCATCAAGCTGTTCCACTTCTTCACACTGTCAGTTAACCCTTCATCCTTTCTTTCATGACATTTAAGTAATCCTCCTCCTGTTCTAATGCTGTGGCACTGAAATTGATATCTGAACTTGCATACTTTACCTGGCACCAGTAGCAGAAATATAATCTTTTAGGAAGGTTCTCCTACCAGACATTTTTCTGCTTCCCCCCAACAATTGAACAGATAGATGGAAATGGACAGTGAATACAATAGACAAACTGTATAGATATAAATTAAGTGAAGAAACCTTGCGGGGAGCCTGGCCACAGTTAACCAAATGCATATATTTGTTTGTATATTGGCTGCTCACCATTTTACAGGGCAAGACACTGCTGGGAATCTTAGCAACCATCAAGACTCACCACCCACAAGCACCAGCATTATCTCCAATACCAAGATACATCTATGTGTGAAAGGTTGTCATCACAGGAGGAGGAATCATCAACAGAAGAGGTTCAGTAATCAAAAGTGTCTTGTAGTTTATTCTTATTTAATAAGTAACATACAACAGTTCATACAAATACCTAGGAATCATAGTAGACGAGAGTGGGACAGACAGAACGAAGCAGGACAATTTCAAGGGCAAACCAGTGGGTAGGAAGACCAGGGAGTGTGGTGAGGTGAAGAGCAAACGGATACGAGAGGGCGAGATTGACAAGGCAATACCAGGCCTCACTTATGGGTTAAAATGCATGACATGAACAGTTAAGGGCTTGAAAACCTTGAGGTAGTACAGAACAGGGTAGGCAGGCAGATTGTAGGTGCTAATAAAGAACAAAGTGGTAGATTTAGTTAGAAGAGGATTAATTTTCTCTCTCTCTCTCTCTCTCTCTCTCTCTCTCTCTCTCTCTCTCTCTCTCTCTCTCTCTCTCTCTCTCTCTCTCTCTCTCTCTCTCTCTCTCTCTCTCTCTCTCTCTCTCTCTCTCTCTCTCTCTCTCTCTCTCTCTCTCTCTCTCTCTCTCTCTCTCTCTCTCTCTCTCTCTCTCTCTCTCTCTCTCTCTCTCCACCCCGCCCAGCATGGCACACAGGACGCACCGGGCCTCGGCAAGTGTATCATTATGCAGATTAAACCAAACGGACGCGAGCATGTGATAGGAAAGAACTTGAGACGGAGATTAAACAGCGGCCGGGCATCCGCTACAAGGCAGTGCCCTCTTAGTTTGAGGAGCCCCGGAGGATGATGGGCAAAGAGAACGTGGAATGAAGACGAGGGTACGGAAACACGAACCGAGGAGGAGCAAAGCTTAATAATAATTATAGAATATATATAATAACAATAAAAATGATAATGATAATGGTAATGGAGTTAGGGATGTTTCATTAAGGTCTGAAAGGATTAATATGAGGCTGGCTTGATAAAAAGGAAGTGAGGGAAGGAGAGGGAAGAAATGGAGAAGAGGAAGAAAACGGGAGGTCGATGAGAGGGGTGAGTATAGGGTGGAGGAAGGAAAGAACAGAGAAGAATACGAAGGAGTGAATAGAAGAAAGAAGGAGAAGAGAGGGGAAAAAGAAGAATAGGAAGTAGGAAAGAGACGAAAGAAGAAGAGCTTGGAGAAATAGAAAAGAATGAGAAAAGAGAAATAAAGGGGATAGAAGAAAAATTAGGAATGTAGGAAGGAATGTAGGAGGAAGAGGAAGAAGGAATTATAAAGCAAGTGGATGCTGCTGAGGCAAAGGGTAAGGTGAGTAGAGGGGGGAAGGAAAGGTGAAACGGTTAGTGTGCGAAGGAACAAAAGAAGGGAAGTTCAAAGGAAATAAGGTAGGAATTATGTTGGATACGACTGAGGCACGATAGAGGAGGAAGAAGGAGGAGAGAGAGAGGGAATGCAGATGGATGTGAAGAAGTAGTTGGATGAGGAGGAAGAGGGAAAAACAAAGTGAAGAGGGCAAAGCAGGGAGGAAGAAAAGACGGGAGCGAGAAAAGTGGGAGATAATTTTGTCTTTTTTTCATTATTTCGTCTTTTTCACTTCATTTTCCTTCACCTTTTACTTCTTTGATTCACGGCCGAGGAAACATCTGGCGGAGAAAGACGATTAATATTTTCGTGAGTAATACGAAGAAAGGAACATTACGAAAAGCTTCACGTTTTGTTTCCCATTCATGATTCTTGGTCAGTATTTTGTGGGAAAACCGGAAGTTATTATAGAAACCATTACTACTTCATTATTACGATGGAAACTGTGTGTGTTTGATGGACACACACACACACACACACACACACACACACACACACACACACACACACACACACACACACACACACACACACACACACACACACACACACACACACACACACACACACACACACACACACACACACACACACAATTTTATATTCATCTGGGTTATGACCGATTACACACACACACACACACACACACACACACACACACACACACACACACACACACACAATTTTATATTCATCTGGGTTATGACCGATTACACACACACACACACACACACACACACACACACACACACACACACACACACACACACACACACACACACACACACACACACACACACATTTTATATTCATCTGTTATGACCGATTACACACACACACACACACACACACACACACACACACACACACACACACACACACACATTTTATATTCATCTGGGTTATGACCGATTACACACACACACACACACACACACACACACACACACACACACACACACACACACACACACACACACACACACACACACACACACACACACACACACACACAATTTTATATTCATCTGGGTTATGACCGATTACACACACACACACACACACACACACACACACACACACACACACACACACACACACACACACACACACACACACACACACACACACACACACACACACACACACACACACACACACACACACACACACTTTTATATTCATCTGGGTTATGACCGATTACACACACACACACACACACACACACACACACACACACACACACACACGTTAGCTCATCACAGTCATGTCGTCAAACTCTGATATGAAAAAGAAAATGTATCTCTCCTAAAACGTCCAAATTTTAACCATCCAATACATTGTTTTGATCCACGCATCCACCTGTGTACACCTGCCTGGCCATCCACTCAGCCATATACACCTGTCTATCAGTGAACCAATCCACCATCACAACCAATCCACCATCACAACCAATCAACCATCAAAACCCAATCCACCATTACCACCAATCCACCGTCACGGGTCACTGCTGGGCGTACATCATGATTGAAGGAGACAGGTTTGTTGCGGCAGTAATAAACATGAAGCTCAGGTGAGTCGTGTTACCTGTCCACCAGCTCGGTATTTTTTTTTTTTTTTACGTGTACGCCTATAGCGCCGGTAGGCTTTCTTGAGGGGCCTGAGTGGTGGTCCCCAGCCCATCATGGCGCAGGCAAGTGTTTATAGTGGCGCCATCTTCTCTTGGCTCATGCTGCCCCCTGGAACTCGTTGTTGATTCACTTGGACGGTTTCCTCTAGAGTCAGGGTTGACGGGTAGTCAACAGGACAGCATGTGGGTAGTTTTAAGCCACTCGGCGGTGACTGAAAAATCCGAGGTGGAAGCGTGGAGATTCGAACCCGCGTCGTCCATCACGCGGTGAATGTGGGCCCAGCACGCTACCACTCAGCCACCGCAGGTGAGCGCCGGACAGGTTAAGGATAGGGGGCGGGTCAGGTATCGCTGATTGCTGGGCTGTCTGTCTGTCTGTTTGTCTTGCTGTCATATCGGGCTGCTTTTTTTTTTTGGTTAGTTTGTCTGTCTGCGTCTGTGTTTCTCTGTTTTGTGTCTGCTTTTCTTTGCTCGATATATCTGTCTGTCTGCCTGTCTATCTATCGGTGGATCAGCTTGTCTGTGTCTGTCTGTCTCTCTATCGTCGTACTGTTCTTCATCTTCATTAATTTTCTCTTTCCTCACAGTTGTTTATTATTTTTCTTAATTTCATCGAGTTTTATTTATTTTCCATATTTTTTTTTCTTTCTTTCCTTTTTTTTCCGTTCGATCCGTAATCCTAACTCTCAAATAACCCTGTCCGTTAGTGTGTGTGTGTGTGTGTGTGTGTGTGTGTGTGTGTGTGTGTGTGTGTGTGTGTGTGTGTGTGTGTGTGTGTGTGTGTGTGTGTGTGTGTGTGTGTGTGTGTGTGTGTGTGTGTGTGTGTGTGTGTGTGTGTGTGTGTGTGTGTGTATAGCTAAGGAGACAGTTCAAGGGCGTAAAGAAAAATATATAAAAAAAAGCCCGCTACTTACTGCTCCTGAATAGAGGTCAAAGGAGTGTCCAAAAAGAGAGGTCAATTTCGGGAGGAGAGGTGTACTGATACCCTGCTCTTGAAAGAGTTCAAGTCGTAGGCAGGAGGAAATGCAGATGAAGGAAGATTGTTCCAGAGTTTACCAGCGTGAGGAATGAAAGAGTGAAGATGCTGGTTGACTCTTGCATAAGGGGTTTGGACAGCATAGGGATGAGCATGAGTAGAAAGTCGTGTGCAGCGGGGCCGCGGGAGGGAGGAAGGCATGCAGTTAGCAGGTTCAGAAGAGCAGTCAGCATGAAAATATCGATAGAAAATAGAAAGAGAGGCAACATGGCGGCGGAATTTGAGAGGTAGAAGACTATCAGTATGAGGAGGAGAGCTGATGAGACGGAGAGCCTTTGACTCCACTCTGTCAAGGAGAGCTGTGTGAGGACCCCACACACACACACATGAGATGCATACTCCATACGAGGGCGGACAAGGCCCCTGTCAATGGATAGCAACTGTGCGGGGGAGAAGAACTGGCGGAGACGGTACAGAACGCCCAGCCTCGAGGAAGCTGATTTAGTAAGAGATGAGATATGAAGTTTTCAGTTGAGATTTTGAGTTAAGGATAGACCGAGGATGTTTAGTGTTGAGGAAGGTGATAGCTGAGTGTTGTCAAAGAATAGGGATAGTTGTTTGGAAGATTGTGTCGAGTGGCTAGGTGGAGAAACTGTGTGTTTGAGTCGTGGAAGGACACCAGGTTCTTTTGCCCCAATCGGAAATAATAGTAAGGTCTGAGGCTAAGCGTTCTGCAGCCTCCAGCCTTGAATCGTTAGGTTCCTGTAGGGTGGGTCTTCTATTAAAAGAAGTTGAGTAATGCAGAGTGGAGTCATCGGCGTAAGAATGTATAGGACAGTTCGTTTTGGAAAGAAGATCATCAATGAACAACAGAAAGAGAGTGGGAGATAAAACAGGACCCTGTGGGACACCACTGTTAATAGGTTTAGGGGAAGCACAGTGACCGTCTGTCACAGCAGAAATAGTAGAACGGTCAGAAAGGAAACTGGAGATAAAGGTACAGAGAGAAGGATAGAAACCGTAGGAACGTAGTTTGGAAAGCAAAGATTTGTGCCAGACCCTATCAAAAGCTTTTGATATGTCCAGCGCAATAGCAAAGGTTTCACCGAAACGGCTAAGAGAGGATGACCAAGAGTCAGCTAAGAAGGCTAGGAGATCACCAGTAGAACGCCCCTTGCGGAACCCATACTGGCGATCAGATAGAAGGTAAAATGTGTGTGTGATAATATTATAATGATATTTTCGTTCTATCTGTACCTCTCTCTCTCTCTCTCTCTCTCTCTCTGAAGCCTTTCCAATCAGCTCACCTCCACTCTTCCCTCACGTTCTCTCCCCAAAGTTTCCCCTTAACTCTTCCCCCACGTTCTCTCCCCAAAGTTTCCCCTCCACTCTTCCCTCATGTTCTCTCCCCAAAGTTTCCCCTCCACTCTTCCCTCACGTTCTCTCCCCAAAGTTTACCCTCCACTATTCCCTCACGTTATCTCCCCAAAGTTTCCCCTCCCTCTTCCCTCACGTTCTCTCCCCAAAGTTTACCCTCCACTCTTCCCTCACGTTCTCTCCTCAAAGTTTCCCCTCCACTCTTCCCTCACGTTCTCTCCCCAAAGTATCCCCTCCACTCTTCCCTCACGTTCTCTCCCCAAAGTTTCCCCTCCCTCTTCCCTCACGTTCTCTCCCCAAAGTTCCTCCACTCTTCCCTCACGTTCTCTCCCCAAAGTTTCCCCCTCTTCCCTCACGTTCTCTCCCCAAATTTTCCCCTCCACTCTTCCCTCACGTTCTCTCCCCAAAGTTTCCCCTCCACTCTTCCCTCAAGTTCTCTCCCCAAAGTTTCCTCCCTCTTCCCTCACGTTCTCTCCCAAAAGTTTCCCCACATTCTTCCCTCACGTTCTCTCCCCAAAGTTTCCCTCCTTCTTCCTCACGTTCTCTCCCCAAAGTTTCCTCCACTCTTCCCTCACGTTCTCTCCCAAAGCTTCCCTCACTCTTCCCTAACGTTCTCTCCCCAAAGTTTCCCTCTACTCTTCCCTCACGTTCTCTCCCAAAGTTTCCTCCACTCTTCCCTCACGTTCTCTCCCCAAAGTTTCCCTCCGCTCTTCCCTCACGTTCTATCCCCAAAGTTTCCTCCACTCTTCCTCACGTTCTCCCCAAGGTTTCCCTCCACTCTTCCCTTACGTTCTCTCCCCAAAGTTTCCCTCCACTCTTCCTTCACGTTCTCTCCCAAAGTTCCCCTCCCTCTTCCCTCACGTTCTCTCCCTAAAGTTTCCTCCACTCTTCCCCACGTTTTCTCCCAAAGTTCCCCTCCACTCTTCCCTCACGTTCTCTCCCCAAAGATTCCGCTCCCCTCTTCCCTCACGTTCTCTCCCCAAAGTTTCCCCTCCCCTCTTCCCTCACGTTCTCTCCCCAAAGTTTCCCCTCCACTCCTCCCTCACTGTCTCTCCCCAGAGTTTCCCCTCCACTCTTCCCTCACGTTCTCTCCCCATAGTTTCTCCTCCCCTCTTCCCGCCAACAAACCTACGCACAACCAACCTCACCACCTCACAGATGTTGACCAACCTCTTCTTCTACCCCAATCCCTATCCCCTCTCTACCTCCTCCCCCTCCACCCCCCCCCCCACCCCGGCCTCCTACACCAACCAACCTCTTTCCCCCTTCCCCCTGTACCCTCTCTCCTTCCTCAAACCCTCACACCGCTGCCTCCCACACCAAACGAACCCCCTCCCCCCCTCTCCCTCCGTAGGTGCCGCCCACAGAACCCTGGAGGCGGATCAACTGTGTCCCATCTGTCCTTACTTCCTGCCCACGTCCGTCGAGGTCACCACACCTGTGGGCATCCCGGCCAACCTCACCTGCGGCGTCATGCAGCTCGGGGACAAGAAGGTGAGAGGGAGGAG
>NW_026110515.1:7500-37500 GCF_024679095.1 Eriocheir sinensis
CTGGAGATCGATGTGTGATAGAAGTATTCATTTACTCAGGCATTCGTTAATTAGTTCAGTCTTTTTGGCCGCCTGGCGCTGCGCTTTCCAATTAACACTTTATTTATCTCGTCATGGTCAAAAGGTAATGAAATTTTCATTACACGAGGAGCGATCGAGGCCTTGTTGCACATATATTTGTTTATGAATTTTAATATTTCCGTTGATTTATTGTATTATTGTAAAACTTCCCTTTATATTTAAATGTGTGAGTAATAGATTTATGCATGCTCATTCGTTTATATATATATATATATATATATATATATATATATATATATATATATATATATATATATATATATATATATATATATATATATATATATATATATATATATATATATATATATATATATATATATTGATTCATTAATTTATCTAAATATTTACTTATATACTCATTTATGAGTAAGTTTTTTTCTCTTGTTTGTTAATCAGTTACTTTTTTCCCCCCACGGCACATACCTTCAGCATGTTACAACCACTCACAGGTGGGCCGAGCGGCAGGTGAGGGCGGGGAGCAGGGGTGTGTTGGGGGCGCTGTGTCACACCTGAGACATACTGGACACACACACATACACATACACACACACACACACACACACACACACACACACATCTGTCCTGGAGGACCCGGGTTCGAGCCCCGCCCGCCACTACAAGACGACAATTTTCACTCATCGCCGAGCAGCATAAAACTACCCACGCGCTGTCCAGAGGATCACCTCTTAACTAGGATTCTAGATGAACTCTTTAAAGAGGATCAAAGATGAGCTCTGGGGAGCAGCATGAACCAACCAAGATGGTGCCACTATAAAACACTTGCCTCTGCCATTACGGACTGAGGCAGACCAGCAGGCCCATCAAGAAAGCCTACTGACTCGAAAGGCATAACGAAAAAAAAAAAAAAAAAAAAAACCACCGTCCATAAGGAAATACTTCCAAGAGAAAATATTTTGTTTTCCAAATAAAACAAACAATATTTATCATCATCGTCTTCCTTCTTCTTTTCGCCCCTGCTATCTTTCTTGCGTCATATTTTTCTATTTAAGTCTACCTTTCCCATTTTGTGATATGTATCAGTGGTATCAATGTTCTGCCCTCCTATTTTACATCATTCCTCCTCCTCCTCCTCCTCCTCCTCCTCCTCATTACTCTCCCTCCTCCCTCTCCCCTTCCCACTCCTCCTCCTCCTTTTCCCGAAGAAAATTTTTCAAGGCCCTGAAGAACATAAGCTTGCATTGACCGAAATTGATATCAGCGAAGTGCGTGTGTACCTGCAGAAAATAGATCCAAATAAATCTCCGGGCCCGGACAATTCATCTCCTCGCGTGTTGAGAGAATGTAGTCAACAGCTAGAATTACCCATAACATTAATATTCAACAAGTCATTAGCACAGGCCAGTGTGCCTCTCGAGTGGAAAAAGGTCAATATTACCCCGATCTTTAAAAAAGGAGACAAAAAACAAGCCAGTAATTATCGTCCTATCAGCCTTGCGTCTGTCCTAATTAAATTATTCGAAAAAATAATCAGGGATAAAATGATCATTTTCCTTGAAACAAATGAATTGATAACTGATAGTCAGCATGGATTTCGTAGTAATCGGTCTTGCCTTACCAACCTATTAACCTTTTTCAACGATGTTTATACATGTTGGGACGCCCGAAGCCCATATGACGTAATTTACCTAGATTTTCAGAAAGCGTTAGATAAAGTTTCTCACGTTAGGCTTATTTCAAAACTGCGTTCCCACGGTATTAACGACCATCTATGTGCGTGGATTCATGACTGGCTCACCGACAGAGAACAACGTGTAGTTTTTAAGGTTGAAGCATCGGATTGGCAACCCGTCACCAGTGGCGTTCCCCAAGGTTCGGTCCTGGGGCCAACACTATTCATAATTTACGTGAACGACTTAGAAACTGATATCCTATCAAAAGTAGCCAAATTCGCCGACGACACCAAATTAGGAGGTACGGTAATGAACAGTCAAAGTTGCGAGAACATTCAATCGGACTTAATAAGACTTGCCGACTGGAGCGAAAAATGGCAAATGAGTTTTAACGTAGATAAATGTAAAGTAATACACATAGGTGAAAAAAATCCTAACTTTAAATATCAGATTCAAGGACATGAGCTCAGCGAAGTAAAACAAGAAAAAGATCTTGGTGTCATTATCAGTAATACTTTTAAAATGAGTGATCAATGTTCTGCAGCGAGTAAAAAAGCCAATATGATGTTGGGATTAATCTCAAGAAACTTTGATTATAAATCACCCGAACTTATGAAGAGATTATATTTAGCATTTGTAAGACCACACCTAGAATACGCCGTTCAGTTCTGGTCACCGAACTATATCAAAGATCAAGTTTTGCTAGAAAAGATACAGCGACGAGCAACCAAACAAATTCCAGCGTTCCGAAACTTGCCATATGACGAGCGTTTAAAGCGTTTAGATTTGTTTTCCCTAAAAAAGCGAAGGATAAGAGGGGACTTAATTGAAGTGTTCAAAATCCTTAATGGATTCGACAGCATTAACCCGGATAGTCTATTTCAGAGAGACACCAACACAAGAACACACAGCAACGGTATGAAGTTAAAGGGAAATCGGTGTAACACATTGGTGTACAGAAGTTTTTTCAATAACAGAGACGTCGATCACTGGAATAGACTCCCACCGTCAGTAGTTAGCGCACAGAGTATCAATAGCTTTAAGTTTTCTTTGGATAAGTACTTCAGGGATATAAGATTATACTGACCCTTTTTCACATGTTTTCAGACAGATTGCAGCAAGACCTCAACCTATATTCATATAATTCTCCCCCACAACCTAGATTGCAAGTAGCGTGAGTCAACAATAGAGTAAAGCAACAGTTAATGTCCGCATGACAGGTGGAGTGAGGTGTGGGTGCAGTAAGGTGACAGGTTACTGGTGCGTGCCTAGTACCGCCGGTAAAATGAGGATCAAGCCTCCACCTGTGCCCCTGAAACTACACCTCACCCATCGTGAGTATTAGGGGGGATTCTGGGGCTGCCCTGTGTAGGCCACTCGTCCTCTTCCAGTCTCCCTGTATTTCTATGTTCTTATGTTCTTATGTAATGAAGTCATTTTCCCCCACAGCTTAGGTTACCAGTAGTGTAAGTTAAGGGTAGTAATTTCCTCTTATTTCTCTCTTTACTGCAAAATTTCCATGGCCCTTTCTTCCTTAAAGGTACATGGTGTTCTCTTCTAACTATTTCCTGCCGGCACGTTGCTGGAGGGAGAGGTGGGTGGGGAGGAGCCTTCATCTATTCTGTCCTGTCCTACCACACGTAGATTACTAGTAGTAGCGGTAGTAAACAGGCATCCTCGCCATAGACCGATAGGTCTTCTGGTGTCTGTTCTTCCTATGTATTCCTCCTCCTCCTCCTCCTCCTCCTCCTCCTCCTTTTCCTCCTCCTCCTCCTCCTCCTACTCCTCCTCCTCCTCCTCCTCTTCCTCCTCCTCCTCCTGTCTCCAAATGGCCACGGATATTACGACCAATTAACTTTTTCCCTCCGAAACCTTACGTACGATGATGAGAGAGAGAGAGAGAGAGAGAGAGAGAGAGAGAGAGAGAGAGAGAGAGAGAGAGAGAGAGAGAGAGAGAGAGAGAAAAAAAAACTTGAAGCCCCTTGTTTGTTTAGTTTTTTAATTAAAATGATCAAAAGCTAATCATGACGACTTAGGGACTAATGCTGGGATCACACATCTACGATTTTGCCTCTGCGACTTACTGCGATACCGAAAATGTGAAAAAAGTGGTGAAATCGCAATCTACTACGCTCTCGCTGAAACAATCGTAACAGGATTCGCAGAGAGTCTTTCCAAAGCGTAGCAGTGTCGCCACGTATCGTGGGTGATCGCGCGATGCGGCCACCGCTGCGATTTGTTTTGGAATGCTCAAAACAGATCGCAACTGCCTCTGCGGCTCCTATATCGCTCGACTCATCGCAGCGTGATCGCAGTGTGAACGCAGTGAAAGCGCAGCACACTGCGACTCGGCAACGATATAATTGCAATGATTGCAGTGGCCTGCGACAAATAGTTTGCGAATCGAGCAACTTTCTCATCGCGAGATGTGGTAACGATGTATCGCAGCGGCGTCTCCTGTAAATAAGCTGGGCGAGCGACGCTCCGTCGCTTGGTTTCCACACTGCCGTGATCTGGTGGCGACTGCCTCTCGACTGCCTCTCGCTCTGCCAACCACCACTCCCGCTCACAGTGTGCCACACAACGTCTTGTTTCCTTCATGACCTCTTCTACATCATGCCGAAGGAGAGGAAGGACAGCAAACCCCACAAAAAGAGCAAGAAGACCAAAGTTTCTCCACCAGCCCCCTTTTCCTTTTCTTCCTTTTCTGTATCAGCTGTGCAACATATTGGAGGGTTATTATGTGCAGTCTCTCAAAGGCCACTATAGCTGCCACTAGCTGAGGATTCTTCACAATGTCACTGTCGATAAAATCAGTGAAGCTCATGGTGTTGGCGATGCTGCTGCAGGGGTAAATTGGTTAGTGTACAGACAGGTAGACCCACCCCTCATCCATATCCCTGTGGGGACACCCAGCAGGTGGTCACGATTAATTGCAGTACATCGTTGTGAAGTCGAACTGGAAACGAGAACCAGTCGAGCAGCATTCTTTATCCAGTGCAATAATCGTGCGTACGTCGCAGGTGCTCACGATGTGCTCACGATGAATCCCTGGATAATTTTGCGATAATTGTAGTAAGCTGCAATACCAACTCGATCTTTCCTCGCTTCGCCTGCAGTGATAGCAAAGGTCTGCGACTAAGCGAGTGGAGATTGAGCACACGTCGTAATGGATCGCAAGATCTTTCTTGTCGCAACAAATCGCACTTCTCGGGTGGCGACCGAGCGGAGACTCCAACATTTTCGGTATCGCAGTTAGTTGCAGAGGCAAAATCGCAGATGTGTGATCCCAGCATTAGTAAACTATCCTGACCAAGTAAATTATTCATACAGTACATCATAAAATAGGGATGCGCTAAAACCTGATGTGTTAGCAAAAAATTAATGAACACCTTAAAATTAGCTAAAAACAACAACCACAAAACCCAAGTCAGCAAAAAGTGTGTTGACCAGTGATATAATCAATAAAGGACAGCATCTCTCTCTCTCTCTCTCTCTCTCTCTCTCTCTCTCTCTCTCTCTCTCTCTCTCTCTCTCTCTCTCTCTCTCTCTCTCTCTCTCTCTCAATCAATCATCATCACTATCAGCCTGTAACATTCCCCTGCAGAAGGCCTAGGCCTCACACAAACGTTTCCACTCGTTCTTGTTTTCTGCCTCTAATTCAGTCTCTACTACACGTTCCTCATTCATCTTTGTATCACCACGCCATCTGTTGAAAGCCCTTCTCTTCAGTGCTTTTATAATCATTAATTTCTCTCTGTCACTCTTTTAATCAATCTGAGGTCCTCTCTCCTACATATGTCTTGATAATTGCATTTTTTAAGTGGCTTTATTATGTCATCTAATTATCTCTTTTCTCTCATCCATTTGCAGTTCTTTTTTGATCTGATACAGTGACTCCTGGAAATAATCTCTCCATTCATCTCTCGGCAGTTCGCAGTTTCCATCCCAAAAGCCGTGAAAGTCTATACTCTGTGTCTCAGGCCCATATGTCGTGACAAGAACAACACACTGCTGATTATGTTTTGCTTCAAGCACATTGATAGAGAGCCTCTCGATATATTACCTGGATTTAAAAATTCCAACTTTATGTGTATATTGATTTCCTGTTCGAATGAAGGGAGTCATCGCGAAAGGCTCAAGGCTGTCCTAAAGACCATCACAAATGAACTCCGGGAGGCAGCATGAGCCAAGCAAGTCATCCTATTACAGTTTTTTTTTGTGTGTTTAAATCCTTTTCTGGTTTTTCTTTGTTGGTTTGGACGCGCCCCCCCCCCCCCCCCCCCGACAAAAACTCAATCATATTTTTGATGTTGGTGTTCAGGCATATAAGTGAATGATGTCCTTTTCTTATAATATTTGATTTTTAATATATATTTAAAATTTTATATAATTATATTGTTGTTATTTATTTATTTATTTTATTTTATTTATTTTAATCTAATTTTTCTTTTGCTTGGTGTTTTCTTTTTCTTTTCATTACTTTCTGTTTTTATCTAATTTTCTTGGTGTTCTTTTAATATCATCCTTTTTGATGTTCCTTGGTCTGGATGAGCCTCTTTCACCCCAGAAAAGACTCACCCATGATTTTGGATGTTAGTCAGGGCCGAAAGGTGGATGATTTGTCTATATATTTCTTTTTATCGATGTGATTCCATATTATCCTTTTTTTGGTGTTCTTTATATTTTCCTTCTTTTATTCTTTTTCTAAATTTCTCCTTTACTCTGGTGTTGTTTTTGTTCTATCCTCTTTCCTTGGTGTTCTCTCGTATCGCCTTTTCTTGGTGCTGTGTGCTGGTATGGGTAAGTCTCCTTCACCCCAGAAAAGACCCACTCGTCCCAGCATACAACACCACACGCATTTTTCTTTTATTTTGTTACTATATCATTCCTTTTCTGGTGTTGTTTCTGTTCTATCCTCTTTTCTCGGTGTTCTCTTCAATCGCCTTTTCTTGGTGCTGTGTGCTGGTACGGGTAAGTCTTCTTCACCCCAGAAAAGACCCACTCATACCAACACACAACACCACACGCCTTAATGCTAGATTTTTTTGGCTTTTTGTGGTTTTGTGATTTTTTTGTTCATTTTTGTAGTTGATGAGATGACACGGTAGTTTCCTTTTATCGATGTTGTGGTTCTATATTATTATTTTTTGGTGGTCTTTTTCTATATCTTCCTTCTTCTTTTATCCTCTTTATTTACGATTACTTTTCTGGTGTTGTTTCTGTTCTATCCTCTTTTCTCGGTGTTCTCTTCAATCGCCTTTTCTTGGTGCTGTGTGCGGGTACTTCTGAGTCTCCTTCACCCCAAAAAAGACCCACTTGTCCCAGCATACAACACCAAACGCCTTCTTCTTTTATTTTGTCTCTATATCATTCTTTTTTCTGGTGTTGTTTCTGTTCTATTCTCTATTCTCGGTGTTTTCTTCAGTCGCCTTTTCTTGGTGCTGTGTGCTGGTACGGGTAAGTCTCCTTCACCCCAGAAAAGACTCACTCATACCAACACACAACACCACACGCCTTGATGCTAGATTTATGTCTTTTCTGATTTTTTTCTGTTGTTTTTGTAGAGCTGACACGATTGACTTCAGTACCTTCTTTCCACAACGTGTAACGAACGTGTCATTACCTGAGTAGTCTGGTTACTGAGATGGTCAGTACTGTCTTGCTGGCCCCGCCCCCCGCCCCTGGACCCTCGGGATCTCCAGCACCGCCATGAACGCCCCGGGGGAGCCGAGGCGATCTGCCGAGACTCCTGGGCCCTGCGACGCTCGCCAGGAAGACCTTGGGCCCCCTGACGCTCCCCAGCCCCGGCGAGGCGAGGAGGGTTGGAGCAAGACTTGCCACTTAATCCACCAGACGGGAATATTAAGTTAATCGAAAATACCGTGAAGGCGCCGATCACGGAGTTTGTCGGATCCGGGATGGCAGAACGAAGGGCCGAAGGAACGTGACAGATCATCCTAAGAAATTACCTTAGAATCGTTTCCGGGGCAGAATCAGTTTCCTTCTTTCCTTCTTGCTTCTCTTTTTGCTTGTTTTGCAATTTCTCTCTCTCTCTCTCTCTCTCTCTCTCTCTCTCTCTCTCTCTCTCTCTCTCTCTCTCTCTCTCTCTCTCTCTCTCTCTCTCTCTCTCTCTTAAACAATACAGTAGTAGTAGTAACATGTTATCTAATACGAGTGGCCATACAGGACGCGGGTAGCGGGTTCCCTCCAAGCTTACCCGCTACCCGCGTCTTGTATGGCCACTCCTATTAGATAACATGTGTTTGTTCTTGCCTCTGACCCGCTAGACGTCCCACTACCCTCTTCCCTCTCAGCAGACCGCGTGCAGTGTGGCCGCACCCTAAGAGTAATTACTGGGCTGCAAAGTTGGAACAGGGAAGGGAGGGTTGAGTTATCATTAGGCTGAAAGAGGAGTCTGGGATGAAGGCAGGAAGAATGGGAAAAGAGGAGAGGAAGGAGGAACTGGGAGGGAGAAAAGGAAGGAGAGGAAGGTCGAAAGGGATTGAAGAAGGGAAGGAGGAAGAACAAACAGTAGAGAACGGGGAGAATTTAGGAGGGAGAGAAGGACATTAATAGCCTTTTCCATTTAGCGTAACCCGTTTCTGGGTCATGATCTGTAGAGTCCCTTGATAGATAGAGTCCCGACAGCCTAAGATTTGGACGCCATTACTGGCCCTGTCTTCGCCGCGAGACCGTGTGCTAGTGTTTGAAAAGCGCGGCGAAAACACAGGGCCAATAATGGCGTCCAAATCTTAGGTTGTCGGGACTCTATGAGGGACTCTACAGATCACGACCCAGAAACGGGTTACGCTAAATGGAAGAGGCTATAAGAAGCGAGAATGGGAAAGAATAATGGAGATGAACGGGAGGTAGAAAATGTGAGAGGGAGGAAAAAGAGTAAATTGAATGAGAAACGAAGAAGAGAAGGAGGAAGGGGAAGGAGTGGGAATATAGAAAAGGGAATGAACAGGAGAAGGAAGAACGAGAAGTAGAAACAGGAGGGAACTTTGGAGGAAACGAGGAAGGAAAGGAATAATGGAGATGAACGGGAGTTGGATAATGTGAGAGAGAGGATGGGGAGTAAGGTGAATGAGAAACAAAGAAAAGAGAAGAAATGGGAAGAAATACGAAGTGAAAGGGAAGGAGGGAAGGAGTAGAGTGAGAATGCATTCAAAGGTATGACGAATTGGTGCGTGAGCGCGTGTGTGTGCGTGCGTGTGTGTGTGTGTGTGTGTGTGTGTGTGTGTGTGTGTGTGTGTGTGTGTGTGTGTGCGCGCGCGCGATGCGTGTCTAATAATTCACTGGCCTACAAATTTTTACTTTTTTTCTGCTGACCTAAGTTTGAGACCTGTTCTTGGGTAATTTGTGGTCACTGAGTTTAAAAATGACAATAGTTTTTTCTCTATCACGTCGTTTTTTTTATGGGCTGGTCCATATTGGTCCCACCCATAGCTATAAGAGATATCATAGGTAATCATATATGTTGATATTTATTATATCTGTGCGTTTAGACATTTATTTATCTATCTAGACACACGTAAATATATTGTATCTGTTAAAAAGTGATGGGTGCTCTACAGTATGATCCTCATGAATGGAGACTCTTTATAGATAGTTCAAAGAAGAGTTTAAAATGTGTATTACTCCTATTGGTCATTCTGTGCGTTTAAAAGAGAATCATGAACACATTAAAACTGTATTAGATTTACTCAAGGTGAATGAGAAACAAAGACAAGAGAATAAAAGGGAAGAAATACGAAGTGAAAGGGAAGGAGGGAAGGAGTAAGGTGAGGATGCATTCAAAGGTATGAACACAAATGAACACAAATGGGTCATATGTGTGGATCTGAAAATGGTCAACTTTTCATTTGGCCAACAAGGAGGGTATACAAATATCCGTGTTTCCTGTGTTTATGGGATAGCCGAGCGTAAGACAAACTTTGGGAACAGAAACTCTGGACCGTTAAAAAAAGAAGTTTGACTGTTGGGGAGAAGAATATTATGCACCAACCCCTTGTTGAGAGAGAAAATCGTCTTCCCAGCCCTTCATATTACACTAGGACTAATGAAGCAGTTTGTCGAAGCTCTTAATGTGGAAGTGACTGTTTCAAATTCATATGTACAACATTTCCTGGCCTAGGTTATGATAAAATAAAGGCTGGTGATTTTGATGGGACACAAATCAGAAAGTTAATGAAATGCCAAAACTTCTCGAGCTCGATGACTGACGTAGGAAAAAGAGCTTGGGATTCATTTGTGGCTGTTGTGAAAGGATTTTTGGGGAGCAAAAAGGCAGCAAACTACAAGGATTGGTGGAGACATTGCTTGATAGCTGTCATCTTTTAGGCTGCAGCATGAACATAAAGGTTCATTTCCTCAAGCCATCTCGATTAATTTCCTGCTATTCTTGGAGGCGTGAGCGATGAGCATGGCGAGCGCTTTCATCAAGATATCAAGGTTATGGAGGAGAGATATCAAGGCACATGGGACACACACATGATGGCAGACTACTGTTGGAGTATTCAAAGAGACTGGGTAAACATGAACCACTCCAGGAGCTCTCGTAAGCGGAAATTTGTTCCATAAATATCTGGATCTGGATTAATGATGCGCAGGGCACCTGTATAGGTGCATAACACGCATATTTGTATGTATGTATATATGTAGGTTTGCGTACGATTGTTTGTGCTTTATCCATTATATTTGAGAATTAACCAGATATATTTAAAAAACGTGATGTTATTTTATATTTCATTTATGATTTCAGATTCAATTGACATTATAACTTATGGCTTTAAGATATAAGACTTAGGGAGTTACTGAGGGATGGGGAGATCGGAGGAATGAGGGATGGGGCGATCGGAAGGAGGATCCACCCTCAAAATGTGTGACGTCACGGAAATGGGAGGCGTAGGGGATGAGAGGTGATTGAAGACGACGAGAGAGACATTCACTTCAAGCTGGGACACGGAGAGGTGAGGAACGGGTGCCTGGAGTCACGGTGGTGGGGTGTTGTGAGGAGTTAGGGGGTGAAGGTGGTTATGGGTTAGTTGTGGCTTGTGGAGAATTGTGGAGAGAATGTGTGTTATACCCTGATGTGGTGAGAGTGTATTGAGGAGTTTGGGAGAGATTGTGTGTGTTGCGTTAGCGTGGAGACGGAAGGTGTACTTTGATGTAACTTGTGGAGAGATGGTGTTATTTCTGTGAAGTGGAATCTGTAACTATCCGTAATTCTAAACACTAATGTGATTTTTGTAACTGTGGTTTGGTTACCCCTCCTCAGAGCACAAAGTGAGTGAAAGTCGGGCTAAGTTTGCCCAGAGTAGCATATTCTTGTCTACCCCATACTGCGTTATTAACTGGCTACGTTACTTGTAGAAAATCCTACCTAACGTAATCCCAGCCTTGGTCATGACAATATCCGTGTCCTTTTTACCATTCCGTTCCATTCTATTCTCTTTTCTACCACTCCATTCCGTTCTTCCGCCCGCCCTTCTCTCTCTCTCTCTCTCTCTCTCTCTCTCTCTCTCTCTCTCTCTCTCTCAGATGCTCAAGTCAACGCGGGAGTGCTCAAGAGAAGCTTGAGACGCGGTGTTTATATTCTTAAGATCAGGTGAATTTTTTAGCACATTAAGTAGGTATGTGTGTGTGTGTGTGTGTGTGTGTGTGTGTGTGTGTGTGTGTGTGTGTGTGTGTGTGTGTGTGTGTGTGTGTGTGTGTGTGTGTGTGTGTGTGTGTGTGTGTGTGTGTGTGTGTGTGTGTGTGTGTGTGTGTGTACGGCGGTTTATTTATGTTTCTGTGAACTCGTGCGCGCAACCATTTTTTTCTTCTTGAAGTGGTTTGTTTACATGAATGAACCCAGATGCATCCTCTGCGTACACACACACACACACACACACACACACACACACACACACACACACACACACACACTCTCTCTCTCTCTCTCTCTCTCTCTCTCTCTCTCTCTCTCTCTCTCTCTCTCTCTCTCTCTCTCTCTCTCGCTCTGTCAAGCTCTTAAGCAGTTGATATACGAGGGCAAGTAATACAATGTAACAAAGAAAGATCCACAGCGACAATGTAGGTAAACATAATAAAGAAAACAATACAACCACAACATACAGATTGAGTTACAAAGTTAAAATGATGAACAAAAGAAAATAAATTTACTTTTTTTTTTTCATTCCACTCTTTCTTTTTCCATTTTTTTCTCTCCTCATACGTCTACTCGTTTCTCCAGTCCCTCCATTCTCTCTCTCTCTCTCTCTCTCTCTCTCTCTCTCTCTCTCTCTCTCTCTCTCTCTCTCTCTCTCTCTCTCTCTCTCTCTCTCTCTCTCTCGTTTTGCTCACAATATTGCAACATTTTTATCAAAGTCGTTCTTTTACCCTGTGTTATGACCCTTCGATACATTTTTACCCGCAGAGGAAAGAAGTTTATCACATACACTTTTCGTCTTTAACACGTTATAGCAGACTACTGAGCCGTCTCTCCCCAGCGAAATGAAGTATAAATTATCTGAAGTGTATCTGGCCTTGCCTCATCATTTCAAAGCGAGTTCTGACAAGGCCTTCAAGGGCAGCGGCCATGGCTCTGATCATCCTTCAACTATAAAACTTCCCTTTCCGCCTTTCCCGTAGCCTTGTATCGGCCAATCCATAATCCCACAACTCCCTCAACACTGCCTCAAGCTCCTCACTTTAAACTTTCCTCCCTCACTTCCAAGCCGCCTCACCGTGCCCCTACATCTTCACAGCTTCACAATTCCTTTCTCGTCTCTCAAACACGACTTCCACATGTCAATTTATGGTCCTTTACTTCGCCCATAGACTTGCTTGCAAAATGGTGTTGGGGGATTTCTCACTTGATCTTAGTTGATGGGTCCCTGGACATGAAAAATCACCGATGTGCTTGTCCGCCATCGCGCCATTAATGCTGCTGTGACCAAATCAAACATGGCTGCCATCAGCCGTAGAAATAGCAACTTCAATATTTTGAGTAGATACACACGTAAAGACCCAAATTCAACTACTTTGAGAGTGATCTACTGATATGAGGGAGTCTATTCTTACCACTCATGTTGTGGTCGACTTCATGTCCAAGATGCGGCAGATGCCGATGGTGAAGTTTACTAATACGGGCGCATCATGTGATTTTTCACCTTGGAGCACCACTGGCCAAGACAGTGATCAAAGTACATCGAAGCATAAAGACGACTGCATGAGTAAGGTGAACATTTAGCACGCTGCTATAGCATGTGACCCAAGACAGGAACTTTGGGACAGACAGACACCTTGCCAGAGCAAGATGCAACATTATCAGAGAGGTAATTGGTACGTGTCTGGACAACAGGGACAGACCGACTCTATCGGTTGGCGTCAGCCGACGAGGACTAGCGGATCTATGTAGGTGTCAAAATCGTGTCAAACCTCAAGTACTCACCGTAAACTGATGTAGCGAATAAAGGGAACAGAACGCTGGGCTTCATTAAAATATTTTTTTTTATTCAAGAATAAAGATTTCATGCTACCATTATACAAAAGTTAAGTCAGACCTCACTTAGGATATGCGCACTGATTTGTTTTTTCCACCTTGAGAAGAACATTGGTAAATTAGAAGGTTCAACGTTGGGCAATCAAGATGATCTCTTCCTTACGCAACAACCCTTACGTTGAAAAGCTCTCATTTCTTGTTCTGTCTTCAGGAACGCCGCCCTCGAGATAAATTGATCGTATGTTTAAAAATCCTTAATGGTTTTACGGATGTGGATGAATCGTAACTATTTGTAATCGACGACAAGTCACGAACGAGAAATAGTGGAACAAAACTTGTGTAAATTAATATATTCATACTGCTCCAAATTCTTTTCCACCAAAGTTGTCGTACGAGAATGGAATAAGCTCCTCCACTCTCAGTGTTTCAGTGCAACACGATTAACTCTTTCAAAAACGAACCTGATTGCCACTTCCTCCATAGTAGAATTCGTTAAGGCAGAAATGCAACGCTTTAGTGGCCATTTGTGTTTGTCCTGAACCATAGAGTATGTGAGGCCTGAATATATATGTAAATCTGTATAAAATTCTCTCTCTCTCTCTCTCTCTCTCTCTCGGCATAGTACTCACACGTGATCAGCTGGTTTCGTTTTCTTTGTGGCCGTTTTAAGGGCGGACCACCACATCCCAACCATAACCACCGTAATAGATTTTTCTTCTCTTTGCGTGAACGCCGACGAGTTTAGTTGACTTGAATCAAAGAATGCACAATAAGACAAGTAAATACAGGCTCATAATGTAAGCTATTAAAGGAAAGGAAAAGTAGAGTGGAAAGCTAAATCAAACCAAAGAAAATGTATATAGAAGAAGTATCAGGTAAAAGCTTCTGCTGTGACAAGACTCGCCACGCAGACGAGTTCTAAGTCGTATTATGAGGGTGAAACGGATGCCAAACTGTTCTGTATTTATATATAACTCTCTCTCTCTCCCTCTCTCTCTCTCTCTCTCTCTCTCTCTCTCTCGTAAAAACAGTATCAGATGAAGGGGAGACTGGGTAGGAATGAATGAATGAATGAATGAATGAGGAAGATAAGAAGGGAGTGAGCTGTTCAGGGAGTGATGGAGTATGGGAGTGAGGATGAGAGGAAGTGACTGAGGAAGCAGGGAGTGAGTGAATACGAGGGAATAAGAGGGAGTGAAGTGGTAAGGTTATGAATGAGCGCGTTCAGAAGTGTGGTAAGAGTGCAGACACACACACACACACACACACACACACACACACACACAAGACAGCGCGAGGGGAAGGGAGGGAAGGGAGGGGAAAGGAAGACAAGCGAGGGGAAGGCCGGGGCATGCATGTAGAAGCGGCGTTTAGGAGGGAATGAGTTTTTGCAGGAAGGGGAGAGGGAACGATTGGGGGGAGTGGAGGGAGTGGAGGGAGAGAACCCTTGAGGATAAATGAAAAAAAACGGAAGAAGAAAATAGAAAGAAGAGACAAGTAAATAGAAGAAAGAAAGGGAAAAGGAGGTAAGTCAATGAAAGAAGGAGGAATAGGAGAGAAGTGAGGATGAGAAGAGTAGGAAGGAAAATTGAGGGAGGGAACTCTTGGGAAGACGGAATAAACAAAAAAAACAGAGAAAAGTAAGTGGAGGAAAGGGAGAAAAGGAGGTGAGTAAAAGAAAGAGGAGGAGGAAGGGGAGAGGAGAGGAAGGAAGGATGAGAAAGAAGGGAGGAAGGAAATGGGAAAAAGAAAAGATAGAAGAATAAATAGAAGAAAGGGAGAGAAAAGGAAATAAGTAAAAGAAAGAGGAAAAAGAGGAAGGGAAAGGAAGTAAGGGAAAGAGAGAATGAAGAGGAATATAAAAACGGAAAACAAAAAAGTAAATATAGGAATGGGACAGACAAGGAGGTAAGAGAAAAAGGAGGAGGAAGAGGAAAGGAGAGAAAGAATGGAGGGAAAAGAAGGAAGGGGAGATACTGGGGTGAAGGAAGGAGAAGAGAGGAGGAAGGGTAACCACACGACTCTCCACTAACGACCTATTCCAACCACCTGCACGACCACGCCCCCGACCCTCAAATACTTGGGTCGTGGTGGTGGTGGTGGTGAATGGAAGTGATGGAGGTGATGTTGACGACGCAGGCAGGATGTTTTGGTGTTGAAGAGGGTTGTACCGGGGATGTTGAAGGTCGTGGTGGTGATGGGGGTGGTGATGAATGGAAGTGATGTTGGCGGTGGTGTTGACGGGGCAGGATGTTTTGGTGTTGAAGAGGGTTGTACCGGGGATGTTGAAGGTCGTGGTGGTGATGGGGGTAGTGATGAATGGAAGTGATGTTGGCGGTGGTGTTGACGGGGCAGGATGTTTTGGTGTTGAAGAGGGTTGTACCGGGGATGTTGAAGGTCGTGGTGGTGATGGGGGTGGTGATGAATGGAGGTGATGTTGGCGGTGGTGTTGACGGGGCAGGATGTTTTGGTGTTGAAGGGGGTCGTGGTGATGGAGGGGGTGATAAGCAGTGGTTGTAAGCCCTTCACTCTCACTTCTCCCTTCAACGCTTCATCATTGCATAAGGACGTGAAGGTATGGGTTCGTGCGTATGTGCGTGCGGGGCGGTGCGCGGGGCGTGGTGTGCGCGTGTGCTAGTGTGTGTGCGTGTGTGTGTATATCTGTTCGTGTGTGCGAGCCGGCGGGGAGGCAGAGAGTGGTGCAGTGTGGTCGCGGGATCGATACCATCACGAGGTCTGTGCAACGCTCTCACACGCCTAGCGAGGGACGCCGCCGCTGCCAAACAAGCGGAGCCGCATCCCAGCCCCACCGCAGCCCCGGGGCGGATGTGTGTACCTGTGTGTGCCCGTGGTGTGTTGCCCCCGGCTGTGTGTGCATCAGTGTGCCCGGCAGCCTGACAGTGTGACGGCGTCCGGCGTGGAGGGAGGAGTAGCGGGGATGAGGGAGTACGGGAGTGAGGGGCGAGGGGAGTGAGGTGAGGGGACGTCGTCGAGAGGGGACAAATGAAGTAAACACGAGTAGTGCCACGAGAACCCAAACATTGGCGAGAGTCCAGGGCCACAGGCTTGGCACAGGTGACACCACTGCGGGCGTGTGTGTGCCAGCCTGACACCCTCGCCGCCCACACTGGTCCACGCGGCCGCCGGACCCTCCGCCGCCGGGAGTGCGTGCGAGGCGCTGCTCCGTGTTGGTAGCTGCGGCGGCGACTCCGATCACGGGGAAACTTCCTGCTCGCCACCGTGACTGGGCCGTAAGCGGGGCACCGGGTCTGTGGCGCTGCTGTGTTGCGGCGACGTGTTCTGTGGCGCGTTGGTGCATGGAGAACCTCAACACAGATCCCCGAGCATTCATTTTGCATGTCTGTGTTCTGTGTTACGTTGGTGTATTCAGAACGTGAACACTGGGATGTCGTCGTGCCTGAGCCCTTTTAACGTGTTCTGTACCACTCTGGCTGAGGACTGAACACCACTACGCCATGATGTCTGTGCCGCTTTGACAAGCTCTGTGTTGCGTTGGCTCAGTGAACATCGATTCCCAGCCCTGTCTGTGCATATGTGAACGCTGTGATGCGATGGCGGACGACTGAACACTAATACACCGTCCTTCAGGTGTTGCAAGTACAAGATCTGTGTCGCGTTGGCTTGACAAGAACCGGTCACCAAATCCCCATCATTCTGTGCCACGTTTACGAGTTGTTTGTCACGCCGGCTCACTAAGGACTGGACAGCGACTCCCCACTATTTATGTGAAGCATTTCCCTAAAAACTCGCAGAAAACAGACGCTGGCTCGAGCGGCATTCAGGGGGGCCAGAAAAGAAGCGTTTTATTGAGGAAAAATGGAGAAAGGCAACGTAATGGCTCTCTCATTACCTGATGGACACGGAAAGACGCTGCGGAGGGCCGAGTGGAGGTGTTGAGGGCCACTGAGGAGGAGGAGGAGGAGGAGGAGGAGGAGAAGGAGGAGGAAGAAGAGGAGGAAGGTGGATATACGTGTAGGAGAACCCAGTGCGAGTCTTCTCTCCACCAAGACAGTCGACGAAAAAAAGGAGAAGGAGGAGGACGAAAAGGAGGAGGAGAAGGAGGAGGGAGAGGAAAAGGAGAAGCAGGACGAAAAGGAGGGAAAATATACGTGTAGGAGAACCCAGTGCGAGTTTTCTCTCCACCAAGACAGTCGACGAAAAGGAGGAGGAGAAGGAGGAGGAAGAGGAAAAGGAGAAGGAGGAGGAGGAGTAAGAGGAAAAGGAGAAGGAGGGGGACGAAAAGGAGGGAAAATATACGTGTAGGAGAACCCAGTGCGAGTCTTCTCTCCGCCAAGAAAATCGACGAAAAGAGAATCAAAGGACGAAGAGAGAGACAGGGCTTGAGGGAGATAAGACGGAGGGGATAAAAGAAACAGAGGGAGTGAAGGAAGGACCGACAGAGAGGGAGGAAGAGACAGATATGGAGAGGAAACAGACGGAGGGATAAACAAAGGAGACGAGTGAAGGGAGAGAGAGAGAGAGAAAAGAGAGCTTGGAAAATCGCCTCAGCTTTAAGAAATGAGATTCAAGTGATGAGAAAATGATGAGTATGGGAAAGTGAGAAAAACAGGAAGAAAGAAAGGAAGAAAAGACGAATGAAGATTGGATTATGGAGCGTCTGGATGGAAGAAGAAAATGAGAAAAACAGAGAAAGGAAGAAAAGAAGACAAGAAGGAAGGCCGGATTAAAGAGCCTCTGCATGTAAGGAGGAGGGGGGAGAGGGGTACAGGGGGTCAGGTTGCATCACCTCACCTCGCCCCCCTCCCCTCCAGGCTGCCCCCCCCCGCCCCCCGCCCATTCAATCTTCACCCCACGTGCATCTCTCCTTCTTTGTCACCTTGGGGCCAAGTATTGCTTTTGTTGTTGTTGTTGTTTGTTGTTCTTGTTTACGTTCTTTTATTTACATGAAGGAACAGTTTAAGGGAATCGTCTTTTTCAAGCTTTGAGACGGAATATTTTTTTACTACTTTGGATTGAGGAAAAGGATGTTGAGGATTACGTCGTGTTACACAGAGGAAAAGTACAATTCATGAGTGCCTGCTAACGAAGTCTAATAATAGAAAACAAATGTAGATAAAAGAAACGATAGATGGTAAAGGTTATGCATGATTGTATAGGTTGGTACGAATGGGTAGACTCTAGCTAGTGATACCAACCTAACCGACTCAACACCATGGATATAAATTCCGTTCCCATTTTATTCCATCGACCCAAAGGTGTTCGATATTTTCTTTTGACAAGTGTACAAATATACGAAACCGACACACTACTAACAAGTCTATGGGAGGATGATGAAGAAGAGGAGGAGGAGAAGAATAGGAAGGAGTGGGATAGAAATGAAGTAAAGAGGAAAGAGTTAATGGGATGGAGAGAACAACTGCCATTAAGTTAAGGAGGAAAGGAGTAAAAAAAAAGATTAAACAGAAGAGGAGGTAAGAAGGAAAAGGATAGGAATGAGGAGGATAACAATGGTGGAAAGAGGAAAGAGTTAATGGAATGGAGAGAACAACCGCCATTAATTATAAGTTAAGGAGGAAAGGGGTAAAAAAAGAGGAAAAAAAGAAGAGGTAAGAAGGAAAAGGGTAGGAATGAGGAGGATAACAATGGTAGAAAGAGGAAAGAGTTAATGGAATAGAGAGAACAATCGCCATTAATTACACAACTAATACAATTTAAGGAGGAAAGGAGCAAAAAAAAAGAGGAAATAGAAGAGGAGGTAAGAAGGAAAAGGATAGAAATGAGGAGGATAACAATGGTAGAAAGAGGGAAGAGTTAATGGAATAGAGAGAACAATCGGCGTTAATTATACAACTAATACAATTTAAGAAGGAAAGGAAGATAAAAAAAGAGAAAACAGATGATGATGAGGAGATAGAGGAAGATAAGGAAGGAGGGGGATAAACATTGAAAAAAAAAATAATGGAGAAAACACTTGCCATTAATTAACAATGAAAAAAGGTAGAAAGGAAAGATAAAAAAGAGAAGATGGAAGAGGAGGAGGAAGAGAATGGAAGGAGGAGGATATGACGGCGGGGGACAGGAATGAAGGAATAAGGTAAAAATTAGGGAACATTGAGAACAACCCCAACCAATTACCAACGAATACAGGTGAAGGAGGAAAGAAAGATAAAAAGGAAAAGATGGAAGAGGAGAGGAAGAGAATGGAAGGAGGAGGATATGAAGGCAGAGGAAAGGAATGAAGGAATAAGGTAAACATTAGGGAACATTGAGAACAACCCCAACCAATTACCAACGAATACAGGTGAAGGAGGAAAGAAAGATAAAAAAAGGAGGAAGAGGTAGAAGAGGAGGAAGAAGTGGATGATAGGAAAGAGGGGACTAGGGATCAAAAAAAGGAACAACAAGAAATGGAGAGAACAACCGCAGCCAATTATCAACAAATGCAGGTGAAGGAGGAAAATAAAATATAAAAAAAGGACGAGCAAACAGAGGAGGGGAATGTGGAAGAGGAGGATAAGGAAGGAGGGGGAATGGAATTGAAAAGTAAAGTTAAATGTTAGGGAATGGAGAGGACAATCAGAATCTGTTATCAATGAAGGCAGCTGAAGGAGGAAAGGGAGATAGAAAAGAGGGGGAGAAAATAGAAGAGAAGAGGGAGGTAAAGGAGGATAAGGAAGGAGGGAGATAGGAATGAAAGAAAGAAAAAAATAGGAAGATAGAAAGAGATAAAAAGATAGAAAGATAAAAAAGATGGAAAGATAGAAAGATAAAAAGATAGAAAGAGAGAAAGAGATAAAAAGATAGAGAGATAAAAAGATAGAAAGATAGAAAGATAAAAGATAGAAAAATAAAAAGATAGAAAGATAGATAAAAAGATAGAAAGCTAGAAAGAGAGATAAAAAAGAAGGGGAGAAAATAGAAGAGAAGAGGGAGGTAAAGGAGGATAAGGAAGGAGGGAGATAGGAATGAAAGAAAGATAAAAAGATAGAAAGAGATAAAAAGATAGAAAGATAAAAAGATAGAGAGATAGAAAGAAAGACAAAAAGATAGAAAGAGATAAAAAAGAGGGGGAGAGAATAGAAGAGAAAAGGGAGGTAAAGGAGGATAAGAAAGGAGGGAGATAGGAATGAAAGAAAAAGGTAAAAATTAGAGAATAGGGAGAATAACCCCAAACAATTATCAACGAATACAGGTAAAGGAGGAAATAAAAGGAGACAGAAGAGGAGGAGGTAAAGAAGAATAAGGAAGGTGGAGGATAAGAAAGGAAGAAAGGAAAGAATTAATAGAATGGAAAGAGCAATCACAGTCAATTATCAGCGAAAGGAGGAAAGGAAGAAAAAAGAAGACGAGAGATGATGATGATGATGATGAGGAGGAGGAGGAGGAGAAGGAGGAGGAGGAAGGAACATAGAGAACAAAACATGAACACCAAAACACCACACAACCTTTCCACAACACAACTTATCACGACAACACATGAAAGACACACCACACCTACACCACTTACCTTGCACAGTGATCAACAGGTATGTGCCATCGCCCGCGCATTGATAGCCGGCGCAGCGCAGCGTGGACCAGGCGGCGCAAGGTGGAGGGCAGGGCAGGGCAGGGAAGGGATGGGTAAGGGCAAGGCAGAGCAGAGCAGGGCAGGTCAGGGAAGGCGAGGGCAGGGCAAGGCAGGAAAGGGAAGGGAAGGGAAGGGAAGGGAAGGGAAGGGAAGGGAAGGGAAGGGAAGGGAAGGGAAGGGAAGGGAAGGGAAGGGAAGGAAAGGAAAGGAAAGGGAAGGGAAGGGAAGGGAAGGGAAGGGAAGGGAAGGGAAGGGAAGGGAAGGGAAGGGAAGGGAAGGGAAGGGAAGGAAAGGAAGGGAAGGAAAGGAAAGGAAGGGAAGGGAAGGGAAGGGAAGGGAAGGGAAGGGAAGGGAAGGGAAGGGAAGGGAAGGGAAGGGAAGGGAAGGGAAGGGAAGGGATGCGCAATCTGTGGATGGGGAAGAATGCAAGTTAAGTGGATGAGGAGGCAGGTGTGTGTGTGTGTGTGTGTGTGTGTGTGTGTGTGTGTGTGTGTGTGTGTGTGTGTGTGTGTGTGTGTGTGTTATCGTTTATTGCTTAGATTTTTTTTCCATTACTAAGCAAAAAACTACTTTCATTAGATTTATTTTACTGTTTTATGATATTCTATTATAATTAATTAATCTTTGTTCCTATTGAGTTAAGGACATTTGAATAGCACAGATAAGCCATACTCTCTCTCTCTCTCTCTCTCTCTCTCTCTCTCTCTCACACACACACACACACACACACACACACACACACACACACACACACACACACACACACACACACACACACACACACACACACACACACACACACACACACACACACACACACACACACACACACACACACTTGCTTCCCTCCCAGTATTAGCGTTGTATCTCGAGTCTCTGTATCCACCAAACGCTGCGTGGCTCGGGCTGCTGCGGGCGTCTGTCTGCTGAAAGGGTTTCTTTGTCTCGGGGTGGGGGTGGGGGGGGGGGGGGTGCACGGGAGGCCACACTGAATGAACACTTGAGGTAGAGGGGGAAATGGGTACATGTATGTGTGTGTGTCGGGGGGGAGGGGAATGGGTACAAGGGGGGGAGGGTGCTTAATGCAGATGTGTTTATGCGAGCAAGTGAGGTCAGGGATGGCAGTCATGGGAAAGGAAAGGGAAGGGTAAGAGAAGGATAAGAAAGGAAAGATAAGAGAAGGAAACGGAAATGAAGAGTAAAAGAAGGGAAACGAAAGGAGGGGAAGGAAAAGGAGAGAAAGAAAGGGATAGAAAGGAAAGGAAGAACAAGCTAGAAAAAAGTGAAAGGGAAGGAAAGAAAGAAAACAGAAAGGGAAGAGAAATGAAAGGGAAGGTAGAAAAGGGAAGGGAATAGGATAAAGCAAGGCAGAGTAGGGTATGGAAGAGGATGGGTAAGAGGGGCTGGGAAAGGAAGGAATGGGTTAGAGAAAGGTATGGGTAAGAGAACGGATGGGAAGGAAAGGAAAGGAAAGAAATGGATATTAAAGGAAAAGGATTGGAAGTTCACTTAAGGAAGTAAACAGAAAATAAAGGGAAGGGAAGGGAAGGGAAGAGAAGGGAAGGGAAGGGAAGGGAAGGGAAGGGAATGGAAGGGAAGGGAATGGAAAGGAATGGAAGGGAAGGGAAGGGAAGGGAAGAGAAGGGAAGGGAAGGGAAGGGAAGGGAAGGGAAGGGATGGGAAGGGAAGGGAAGAGCAAGGGAAGGAGCAGTACTGGTGAATCTGGGGAAATACGTGAAAATAAGAAAAAAAATTGACTGAAGGGAAAGGTTAGTGTGTGGAGAATGAAGGAGGGAAGGAAAATAGGGAAAGAAGTAAGGGAAGGAGAGAAGCGATGGTACAGAATGATTTAAAGGAAGGAGAAAAGTTGGAATAGTGAGTGTGTGAAAGGGAGAAAAATCAGAAAAGAAAGGAGGAATGAATGAGTAAAAAGTAGTATGCCTCAAGGGAAGAAGTGGATGAATAGAGAGTAGTAGTTTGTTGATTCAAGGGAAGGCGAACAGAGTAAGATGGAGGACGAAGGGGAGGACAGGAGAGCAGAGAAGGGAGGACAGGTTGACAGTGAATAGTAGAGAGTTAAAAAGAGGGACAGGAAAGGCGTGGGCGAGGGAAGGCTGGGGGGTGGGGTGGGAACACAAAGAAACACAAAGGAAGAACAAACAACAGCAGACCTGCTGGTCCTTACGAGGCTGTTTGTGACAAGCTACACTAACTATCTAATCAAAGGTGGAAGATGAAGGACAGCAAAGGCGAAGGCTCCTCCCCTCCAGCCAAAGCTGGCAGGAAAGGAAAAATAACCATGCAGCATGGAAAAACTGCATGGAATTTATGTAGGAAAGAGGAAAGAACTACCATTACTGCTACCACTAACCGGGCGATAAAAGCGGACAAGGACACCAGTATTCGAAAGAACTTAACGTTATTACGACAATGAGTAATATCTTAGTTGCTGGTTGGATTCAAAACACTTATCTAATCTATTCTTGAAGGCCGTAACTGTTGTACTATCAACGACATCACAAGGTAGAGAGTTCCAAACATTAACAACTCGATTGAAGAAGAAGTGTTTAGCTTCGTGCGACGAGAATCTTTTACCACTTATCTTCAAATTGTGATTTCTTCTTGTTCTATTTGATCGATCAATTGTAAAGTAATCTTCAGCATTAATATCACTGAATCCTTTGAACATTTTAAACACTTCTATTAGATCGCCTCGCATTCTTCGTTTTGATAGGCTGAATTAATTTACTTCTTTAAGCCTTTGTTCATATGACAAATTTCTCAACCTAGGAATCATGATTGTTACTTTTCGTTGAACCCGTTCCAACTTTTCTATGTCTTTTCTGTAATATGGAGACCAAAACTGTACACAGTACTCTAGACGGGGTCGAACCAACGAATTATACAGTTTTAATATTACTTTTTCCGATTTATTATTAAAGATTCGTCCGATGAAGCCAACCAATTTGTTTGCAGTTTTAACTACCTCTGAACATTGCTGACCGGGCTTTAAATCGCTTGATATAGTGATTTCAAGATCCTTTTCTTTACTTACTGCAGAAAGTTGTTGGCCATTCATTACGTACCGAACGCGATTGTTATTTTTTCCGATGTGCAACACTTTACATTTCTCAACGTTAAATTTCATTTGCCATTGATTAGCCCAACGTGCAAGTCGATCTAGATCTGATTGTAAAGCTTCTTCGTCGAGTGTCGCAGTTACTTTACTAGCAATTTTTGTGTCATCAGCAAATTTTGATACTTTGCAAGTGAGCCCATCATCGATATCATGAACATAAATTAAGAAGAGCATGGGGCCAAGCACTGATCCTTGAGGTACGCCGCTTCTGACATCGAGCCAGTTAGATGTAACACCGTTTAGAACAACACTCTGTTTCCGCTCAGAGCTGAGGGTCCATGGAAGGTAGGGAAGCAAAGAAGTGTCTAGTAGAGAGTTAGAGATACAGGGAAGGAGAGAGAGAAGGGCTTTGGAAAGGAGGAAGGTAGGAAATGTAAGGAAGGGGATGGAGAGAACGGTAGAGGGAGAGAGGGATCAGAGGCAGGGAGACTATGGAAGGGAGGGAAGGTGGACAGTGTAACAGAGAGGGCTAGTGGGACAGGGAGGAACACAAAGGAAAACACAAAGGAAGAACAAACAACAGCAGACCTGCTGGTCCTTACGAGGTTGTTTGTGACAAGCTACACTAACTATCTAATCAAAGGTGGAAGATGAAGGACAGCAATGGCGAAGGCTCCTCCCCACCCACCCATCCCTCCAGCCAAAGCTGGAAGGAAAGGAAAAAGAACCATGCAGCATGGAAAAACTGCATGGAATTTATGTAGGAAAGAGGAAAGAACTACCATTACTGCTACCACTAACCGGGCGATAAAAACGGACAAGGACACCAGTATTCGAAAGAACTTAACGTTATTACGACAATGAGTAATATCTTAGTTGCTGGTTGGATTCAAAACACTTGTCTAATCTATTCTTGAAGGCCGTAACTGTTGTACTATCAACGACATCACAAGGTAGAGAGTTCTAAACATTAACAACTCGATTGAAGAAGAAGTGTTTAGCTTCGTGCGACGAGAATCTTTTACCACTTATCTTCAAATTGTGATTTCTTCTTGTTCTATTTGATCGATCAATTGTAAAGTAATCTTCCGCATTAATATCACTGAATCCTTTGAACATTTTAAACACTTCTATTAGATCGCCTCGCATTCTTCGTTTTGATAGGCTGAATAAATTTACTTCTATAAGCCTTTGTTCATATGACAAATTTCTCAACCTAGGAATCATCTTTGTTACTCTTCGTTGGACCCGTTCCAACTTTTCTATGTCTTTTCTGTAGTAGGGAGACCAAAACTGTACACAGTACTCTAGACGGGGTTGAACCAACGAATTATACAGTTTTAATATTACTTTTTCCGATTTATTATTAAAGACTCGTCCGATGAAGCCAACCAATTTGTTTGCAGTTTTAACTACCTCTGAACAATGCTGACCGGGCTTTAAATCGCTTGATATAGTGATTCCAAGATCCTTTTCTTTACTTACTGCAGAAAGTTGTTGGCCATTCATTACGTACCGAACGCGATTGTTATTTTTTCCGATGTGCAACACTTTACATTTCTCAACGTTAAATTTAATTTGCCATTGATTAGCCCAACGTGCAAGTCGATCTAGATCTGATTGTAAAGCTTCTTCGTCGAGTGTCGCAGTTACTTTACTAGCAATTTTTGTGTCATCAGCAAATTTTGATACTTTGCAAGTGAGCCCATCATCGATATCATTAACATAAATTAAGAAGAGCATGGGGCCAAGCACTGATCCTTGAGGTACGCCGCTTTTGACATCGAGCCAGTTAGATGTAACACCGTTTAGAACTACTCTCTGTTTCCGCTCAGAGAGCCAGTCCACAAGCCAATTGTGAATGTTACCCGAGATACCGTGCGCCAGTAGTTTGATGAGCAATCGTTGGTGGGGGACCTTATCAAATGCCTTTTGAAAATCCAGATATATGATATCTACTGATCTGCTTTCATCGAACACCTCAAAAATATAGTGAAAAAATTCAAGTAAGTTAGTCAAACACGAACGTTTACTACGGAAGCCATGTTGCGAATTTTTTATTATATTATTTTCTTCGAAGAATTTCACCATATTGTCGCGAATGATAGTCTCCATTAACTTACAAACAATAGATGTCAGGCTAATTGGTCGATAGTTTCCTGGATGAAACTTGTCCCCCTTTTTGAAAATTGGTGTGACATTTGCAAGTTTCCAATCCGACGGAACTTTTCCAGCTGTTAAAGATTTATTGAATATGATGGAGAGCGGTTTACAAATTTGATGTTTGATTTCTTTTAAGACCCTAGGGGTAATTTTGTCTGGACCAGGAGCTTTGCTTACTTTAATCTTTTCAATTGTGCGTAAAATGTCACTTTCTACGATGAGCACGCCACTTAACATCTTTTCGGCCCTTCTAGCCTCCGGCGGCTGAGGTGATAAACAATCTTCGTTGGTACAAGGGTCGGAGGAAGGGAGAGAGGGAGGACTGGGAGTTAAGGAGACTATGGAAGGAAGGGTAGGGAGGCAGTGGAAGGGAGATGGTTAGAGAGACAGGAAGATCAATCGAAGGCAGGGAGGCTATGGACGGGGAGAAGGTAGGATGACACGTAGGGGAGAAGGTGAGAGGGACAGGGAGGAAGGGAGAGAGGGAAAGTTTAAGGGAGAGGACGTGTGTTTAATAATCCCAAGAGTTGTCACAGGCCGGCGTGATGGGCGGCGAGGGGCGGAGAGAGGCGGTAAAGACTTCGAGAGTTACACAAGAGCCAGAAGTTGTTAGCCGAGTGTGTACAGAGGGAGGAGGAAGAAGATTTAGGTGATAATGTGGAAGGTGATGGTTTAGGAAGAGGAGGATGAGGAGAAGGAAGAGGAAGAAGAGGAAGAGGAGAAGGAAAAGGAAAAGGAAGAGGAGAAGGAAGAAAAAGAAGAGGAAGAGGAGAAGGAAGAAGAGGAAGAGGAGAAGGAAGAGGAAAAGGAAGAGGAGAAGGAAGAAAAAAGAAGAGGGAGAGGAGAAGGAAGAAAAAGAGGAAGAGGAGAAGGAAGAGGAAGAGGAGGAGGAGGAGAAGGAAGAAGAAAAGGAGAAGAAGGAGGAGGAGGAGAGGGACGATGGCAAGGACAATGACGAGAACGAGGAGGAGGAGGGAGAAAGAAGAAAAAAAGGAGGAAAATGAAAAGAATTAAAAGTAGATAAGAGAAGACAAAAAGAGGGGAGAAGAGGGCGTAAAAGATAAGGTGGAAGGGAGAAAAGGAGGGTAAAGAACACTATTTACCCTAGGGAAAAGGAAGAGGAAGAAAGGGAGAGTAGGGAAGGGGGGGGGGGGAGTAAGATGAGACCCCTATTCTTTAATGGACGAAGAGGAGAAGGTTAAAGAGCCAGAGGAAGGCGATGGGAACCTAAGCCTCTGGAGGACCTTTACGCCTAAGAACACGATCATATTTCACCCAACAACTTAACCTAGAAACCTCCTTAGCCCCTCGACCATCTCATCATCATCATCAGCAGCAGCAGCAGACACCTTAACCCATCATACAACCTAGCCATCAACAGCACGAGCAGGGCCCAACACGGCTCCTCATGTATCCGTCATCATCATCATTAGTACACACTCTAACCCCTGATGCATCCTAGTCATCATCAACACTGGCAGGACACAACACAGATAGAGTCTGGCACAAGTCTTTGCTTTCTAACCTGCCCTCTTTCGGATTCTATCCCTCTCTCTGTTCCTTTACCTCCAGTTTCCTTTCCGGCCGTTCTATCTCTGCAGTGGTAAACGGTCACTGTTCTTCCCCTAAACCTATCAACAGTGGTGCTCCACATGGCTCTGTCCTATCACCCACTCTCTTCCTGTTATTCATCAATGATCTTCTCTCAATAACAAACTGTCCTATCCACTCATACGCTGACGACTCCACTCTGCATTATTCAACTTCTTTCAATAGAAGGCCATATCAACAGGAAGTACATGACTACAGACTGGAGGCTGCAAAACGCTTAACCTCAGACCTTGCTATTATTTTCGATTGGGGTAAAAGGAACCTTGTGTCCTTCAATGCCTCGAAAACCCAATTTCTCCACCTATCAACTCGACACAATCTTCCAAACACCTATCCCCTATTCTTCGATAACACTCACCTGTCACCTTCTTCAACACTATATATCCTTGGTCTATCCTTAGCTCGAACTCTCAACTGGAAACTTCACATCTCTTCTCTCACTAAATCAGCTTCCTCGAGGTTGGGTGTTCTGCATCGTCTCCGCCAGTTCTCCTCCTCCGCACAGATGTTTTCCATTTATAGGGGCCTTGTCCGCCCTCGTATGGAGTATGCATCTCATGTGTGGGGAGGCTCCACTCACACAGCTCTCCTGGACAGAGTGGAGTCTAAGGCTCTTCGTCTCATTAGCTCTCCTCCTCTTACTGATAGTCTTCTACCTCTTAAATTCCGCCGCCATGTTGCCTCTCTATCTTCTATCGATTTTCATGCTGACTGCTCTTCTGAACTTGCTAACTGCATGCCTCCCCCCCTCCCGCGGCCCCGCTGCATTCGACTGTCCTCTCTAGCCCATCCCTATACTGTCCAAATCCCTTATGCAAGAGTTAACCAGCATCTTCAGTCTTTCATCCCTTACACTTGTAAACTCTGGAACAGCCTTCCTTCGTCTGTATTTCCACCTGCCTATGACTTGACCTCTTTCAAGAGGATTGTATCAAGACAAATCTCCATCCAAAATTGACCTCTTTTGGTTACTCTTATCTATTTTCTGATGTGGGAGCGGCGAGTAGCGGGCTTTATATATATATATATATATATATATATATATATATATATATATATATATATATATATATATATATATATATATATATATATATATATATATATATATATATATATATATATATATATATATATATATATATATATATATATATATATATATATATATATATATATATATATATATATATATATATATATATATATATATATATATATATATATATATATATATATATATTGTTGTATAAAATGGCTTCAAGTCATTATCATCATGATCATCATCATGATCATCATTACCACACACCTTAATCCCTAATGCAACCTAGTCATCAACAGCACTAGCAGGACACAACACAGTCTCTTATGTAACCCAGTCATCATCATCACGATCACCCACTCTTACCCTTGCCACTCTTACTCTTACTCTTCTTCAACAACACTCAGCTGTCACCTTCTTCAAAAAGGACATCCTCGGTCTATCCTTGACTCAAAATCTCAACTGGAAACTCCATATCTCCTCTCTTACTAAATCAGCTCCCTCGAGGCTGGGCGTTCTGTATCGTCTTCGCTAGTTCTTTTCCCCCTCCCAGATGCTTTCCATATATAGGGTCCTTGTCCGCCCTCGTATAGAGCATGCATCTCATGTGTGGGGGATCCCACTCACACAGCTTTTCTGGACAGAGTAGAGTCAAAGGCTCTTCGTCTCATTAACTCCCCTCCTCATACTGACAGTCTTCTACCTCTTAAATTCCGCCGCCATGTTGCCTCTCTTTCCATCTTCTATCGATATGTTTATGCTGACTGCTCTTCTGAACTTGCTAACCGCATGCCTCCCCCCCTCCCGTGGCCCCGCTGTACTAGACTTTCTACTCTAGCTCATCCCTATACTGTCCAAACCCTTTATGCAAGAGTTAACCAGCATTTTCACTCTTTCATACCTTACACTGGTAAACTCTAGAACAGCCTTCCTTCTTCTGCATTTCCTCCTGCCTATGACTTGACCTCTCCTCCCGGAGTTGACCTCTCTTTTGGCCACTCCTTACTTTTCACTTTTATAGGAGCAGCGATTACCGGGCTTTTTTTTTCCACACTTTCTTTTTGTTCCCCTTGAGCTGCTTCCTTAGCTGTAAAAAAAAAATAAAAAAATAGGCTGTACAAAACACAGGTACTCATGTTTTAAAGTCATCATCATCATCATTAGCATGTATTCTAAACCTTCATGCAACCTAGTCATCGACACTGGCAGGACACAACACAGCCCCTCATGTATCCCGGTCATCATTATAAGAACATAAGAAGGTAAGGAGTCTGCAAGAGGCCGGTTGGCCTTTACGAGGCAGCTCCTATACGCCTAACCCAACCTTACTTCACTATCCATGAATTT